>NC_134704.1:45551754-45839254 GCF_043290135.1 Rhipicephalus microplus | reverse complement strand
TCTTTTGTGACATGCATAGAGTAGATTATATGCTGCCACTTTAACTTGTAGCCAAGAGTTGGGTAATCGATTGAATCAACTGGCATGGTCATGGTAATGAGTTAAGAAGCCCAGTGAGAACACATAACTAAGAGAGCACATAAGGGTGAGAAGGTTATAATTTGGTGAACTATAACGGATAATGTTCACAGAGCAAGCAGAAGGAACGAAGACAGAAAAGTAGTGACGCATGCATCGAAACTGGCGTTTGAAAATACTGAAAATTTTCTCTTATTGCAACTCCTTCGCAAACAATTTTTTTTCGTGGGCTTCTGGCCTCACACAAAAATTTAAAAAACTCTAAGCCTTCACGGACCATGCATTAAGGTCACGTCGAAAGCTGGAAAAGCGGCTTCAACGCATGCAAGGTACCCGCCAGGCCATAAATCATAATTTTTTAAAAGTACTGAAGCCTCCAACACTCCATTTTTTGTTTTTCTGAGGAAAATCGGCGCGCCACGTTTACGACATAACATGCACTTTGTTAACGCCGCGTAAATGACAATGAAGAAGTGGGGCTCAGCCCTTTTAAATGCTTTGGAAGCATCAAAACCCGCAGGTTACGCAATTATAACTGTATAAAGCTTGGTCGTTTTTATTTTTCTTCCCCGACGCTGCATTACATAAATTAATGTGATTCCTTGCCTGAAATTACGCTTGTTCAGGTTCTTTAAGCAAAGGAGTTTCAGGCAACGACGGGGCTTTGTGATAGAATACTCGACTGCCACATAATTAGCCCGGGTTTCAATCCCATATATTCTGTTTTTTTTATTCAAATGTGCTTCATTTCTCACGATAATCTTTACGGGCACTGGCGGCGCACAACTACGGCACCAAAAGTGGCTGTTAATGTGATCTCATAAACGCTTTCACTGTTAAACACTGATCCTTGCTTGAAGCTCTGCCAAGATCAAGCACTCCGTAATGCCATCATTTCTTAAAAAGGTCCGCTTGCTTTGATGCAATTCACGCAAGATCGCTTCAATATTTTCTTAGCAACCTTAAAGGAGCATTTTGTACTTGATTATAGAGACGACGAGAGTCAAGCTGCTCAAGTATGTGCGTTCATTTATCATAGCGCATCTATGATAACCTTGCAACAGGTGCACCTTTGTATGAAACATATACAATGTTTCACTCTATGGCGTGCGTTAGTTCATTGTGTGTTTCGGAGAACGAAGGAAGTTAAGCAACAATCAGTCTTTCAAAACGCCTGTCAGTTGCCTCACAATTATGAGACGCATTGCTTTTGCCTTACCAGTTTGTTGCTGCCACCTGCTTGTAGCCCATTAGTGACGTTTTAGACGTGACGAGGCCAGGAGAGGGCGGCAGCAACGACCTGTCAGCGATTAACGGCCAAGATATTAACGGTGGTCCGCAACAAAGGCAAGTGCTTCTCCTGAAGTGTGCAATAAGGCGAAACCCTCGGATGCCTCATCAAACGTGAAAAGTGGCCGGTGTCCCACGTCGGCGACGTCAACGCGAGTGATTAAAGAAATAATAATAGTATGATGACGTCATCAACAGTCGCCAGCATGACATCACAGATTGCCCAAATATAAGACGTTATTACGATGCCATCGTGACTCAAGTAAGGCACCACGTGAAATGATACATGACATCACAGCTTGGTGAAAGACGGACCAATCACGAAGGCATTGCAAAGCCGGGTGAGGTGCCTCCGATCACGGATGTCACGCAGAACTACTTTAGGTGCGGGAGACTGTCGGATGCTGGCGGGGTAGGATCAATACGTCAGATCAGAAGAAAAAGAGGGTGGCTTTCGTTTTCCGGTCGTCTTGGGTGAGCGCATAAGGGTCTTTGTGAGCTTTTTCACGCTCGGGCATCTTCAGCAAAGCCTTTTAAAATTAGGGGAGGGGGGAGAGGTGCCGCTGCGAAACTCACCGAACCCTATAGCTTGGTAACGTTTCAATATATCTTCTTTGGCTGCAACAGTGAGTTCCACCAGTACTTCTGAATCACCAGTGTAGACACTCGGACAGTCGCAATACGCACCTTGCATCCTAAACTACTTCCTGCTATATTTGAAATATTGAGAAGTAGCCATTGGAGAATAAAGAAAGAGCAACAAATGAAAACCTCTACTTGTTGAAGTGGAGCCCCAAATCAAAGGTCTTTAAAAGAAAGAAACAACAAAGAAGCCCAAACAAAGAGACAACCCTCACAATCCGCGTCAACAGAACAATCCAGAATCAATATGCGGGTGCATCAAAAGTAATTAAGAAAGGTGTAAATTTGGCACGCCTTTCTTTCAAGATAATTCTGTTTAAGACGAGGTCGACGCATATCATCAGCTCCGGTCACTCCTTTCCTTTTACATGAACGTTTACATCGTCATGTCGATCATGCAGGGAAACGGACGAATTTACGCATGAATGCTCACTCACATACCCGATTTCCGTACAAACCGGGCATGTGCCTGGTTAACCTCCCTGCCTTTTATCTTGTTGTTCTTGTCCTCCCACTCTGGAACTGTTCACACAAATGTAGAGCTCGAACATAAACAGAAGAAACGTCGATACGTTACAAAATTCAACAAGATGATCAATGAACAATCGCTGGACACTCGCCCACTCTTAAGATGTACGCGTCCTTCAGGAGTATTGTAGCTCATGGGAGTCGATAAAGTTCAAAGATCAATGTATTGTATAAAAACCTCCTGCATCCACTCTATAGATATGTTTGTAGTCTCCAATTAAGCCCAAGAGGGGTTATCCGAGTTGACGCCCGAAATTCCTCAACCTGCTCCGCTTTTGAGGCAGACCGATTTTCCGAGCTCCTGTCTCCAAGGCCGCAGCACACATTCCTCCGACCCAGCGTGACGAGCAGTCAACTGCGAAATGCAGCTGCTCGGGGTCTGACAAGGGCCGTGCACGCGCTGTCATTCACTCAAGGGGCGCGCGTGGCGGAGAGGGCTTGTTGAAATAATGGGACCCGCTTGCGACACATAGCGAGAAGCGAGCGTTGACGAGATCCCATGACTTGTGAGCGTCGGCTTTACCCACGCACTTGTCGAGCTCGAGTGACTAGTTTCGTCACGAACGGCCCCACTTTGGATCGTCTTTCTCCACTGAACGCTTCTTGCTTGTTCATCACATCGTTTGGTTCACGAGGTATAACATACGAAAGCAACCACCCAAATCGTATACAATGCCAACGAGCAGTTTTTGAAGACCGCACCGGCCAACTACAAGCTCAATGACGTCAGCTAATAGTAATACCTATAGTTTCGCGTGCCAAAACCGTATGATGAGGAGGGATGTCCTAGTAAGAGCTCCGGAAATTTTCACCACCTGGAGTTATTTAACGTGCCTTAACATCAATCAATCAATCAATCAATCAATCAATCAATCAATGTTTTTTTATTAGCATTGTGAGTAAGTATGCAGGAGGAGGTCCCAAGGTATACATCGTACAGTATACGGGCCCCCAGCCATTTCGGCTCCATCTAAATGTGAACACTGCGGCAGGCATCAAACCCGCGACCTCCTGGTCAGAAGCCGAGCACTGTAACTGCTATACCTGCGCAGTTGACCGATGATCAGCTGAGGCTGGCCGCTATAAGGCCAGAGCGTGGCCAGGAATTTGCCTGAGCTCAAGGCATCCTGAACGAACGACGTCTATCCCGATTTCTCTTCTCCAACAAAGGCGTTTTTTTCGGTTCTGACTATGCGTGATGAACGATGCTATACGTGCGGGCGTATCAGTTCTTTTTCCCGTGTTCTTTTATTCTTGTGCTCCTCTTCTTGCCCCGCGAATGGTAGCACACCGGCTGCAACATTTTTAACCTCACTGAATTTCACCTGCCACTTTCCTTCTCTCACTCGCCCCATCTTCCCGGGGCCATAACAAATGCTGCAGTGGAGAGGTGGAGAATGCGGGGTGGGGGTGGAGGTGTCTTTCCCGGGCTGCTTTATGGGAGATAGTGCAGTGCAAGCGTGGAGCGAGATCGTTGCTTGCCTCCCACTCTACCAGAGACAGTTTTGACAGGCGCGGTTGTTTGCTATCGATAATAACGTTGGCTCAATAGAGTAAGAATTTCTGATGACCTCTGCATCTGAACGAATATTGTTCCATGATTTCGCGCTGACTAGATGCCCAGCCGGAATCCATGCACTTGAATAGAGTGCTTTAAAACTTGTAGATGGCTGTGATCTTCATTAAGCTTATCTATGCTGAGACAGCGTTCGAGACTTATCGAACATAAGCAGATGACACTCTGGCATGTGGAAGACCGTTGTGGAGCTTCTGACAGCTGACTCATGATGAAGTTTCTTCGTGCTGTGGTGAACTGTCATTAAATAAAAATGGACTAACGGAGATTTAAACCCCTTAGAAGAGATGAATGAAAGTTAATCTATTTTCCCGGGGTGTCGGCTCTTCTTTATCGCAAATTTCAAAGCGCATGAAAAAGACACGCGGAGATAAGGCTATGGTTGTCAGTTTGGCATCTGCCGGGGGTGAGTTATACCCGCGGCCGTGGTTACCCATTTGCACCTCTTAGTTCGTTTTCGCATTGTCTCGTATCAATGCAACATGATTAAAAGCAACTAAGAACACTCCCTACGACTTCCTTGGCTTCTTTATCCACCTGCTTATTATCTCTGTGAAAGAGAAGAAAAAAATGGTCGAAGATATCTTGAAGTTCTTACTTGGGAGAGTTATTTGGAAATACGTGAAGCAAAAACAGTGCAAGGGCCTCACGACCAGAAAAATACCGAGGTAATAGTGCTGCTGTGTGTGTCGCTTTGCCAATCCTCCGTGTTTTGTGCTCTTTTTATTTCTAATGGATTGATGCCGTTCTTTTGTTATATGGCTTACGAAGAGGTATTCGCACAACACAAGCGTTGTAGTGTCGCACAGTACTCTTTTCAGTGGTAGTATTTTCTACGCTCTAAATTCATTAATAAAGGTGTGAAACTGATTAGCGATCTTATTTTAAAGGCTTTCCCTGACACCAACGTTCACTTCCTACATATGTAAACAGGGCACCATTCACTTATTCAAATTCAAGTTATTTATACCTTGAAGGGGTACAGACAGTAGAGGTGCAGAAAAAGCTGTCAGAGAAAGCTTTACAAAGCCGTGCACTCTTTTGCTTAGCAGCAGCTTCACAGCAAAGTCCAATAAACAGCAGCATTAACATGGTATAATGGCAAATATACAACATATTAACAGTGTATTAACGTATTAATAAATAAAAAAACGTACTAACGTATAATAGCACTGCTTAATTATACATTGATAACTGCGTCATCACCCCATCAAAGTTCACTACTTTTCTAGGTGTCACATTAGACCCTCAACTCAAATATAACATTCACGTGAATTCTGTCATCAAGAAGACTGCTTTTGGCATCCGCATACTCATTCGCACGAGGCATTGTTTTCAGCAACACATTTTAAAATCACTTTACTATGCCTTCATTTACAGTCACCTAACCTACTGCATTTCATCCTGGGCCAATACCTACGCCACACACCTAACATCTCTCATTAACCTTCAGAAAACAGCACTCCGAATTATCACACATAGTTTCTACACAGCATCAGCAGCACCCCTCTTTAGCACCATCGAAATCCTACCGTTCATTTCCACCTTTCAACTCAAACTTGGAATTTTATTATTCAGAAGTAGAGTCGGTGACATTCCCACTGACATACTTCCCCTCCCACATCTCCACAATACTAATAACACACGGTTTTCTGAAAATAGTAACCTTCTGCTTCTTCCAAAAGTAAGCACTAACTACGGCAAAATGACAGCCTTGTTTCCTGCAATTTCTTTCTGGAACTCTCTACCATCAATTACTAAATAAAGCCCCTCATTACAGTGTTTCCAGCGGCATCTAAAACAGTTCTTACTAACAAGCGACACCTGAATATATATATATATATATATATATATATATATATATATATATATATATATATATATATATATATATAGGCACATGACACTATAAGCAGATGACGAACATAACGGTATTAGTTAGTGATATGTATGTGTTATGTTATAGTAATTTATTCCAATTATTTATCTCCTGTTTTATCACTTACTTGTAGATATCTTGAACTACCATAAGTTTCAATAATATTTTCATTACGTTCATTTTGTTTTATTTGCTTGATGTTTTTTTTAAGTTGCCAATCTTTGTTCTATGTTTTTTTGTACATGAATTCACAGGAGGTCCCCCTGACAGTTTTTACTTTGGGACCTCTTTCTGCATTATATCAACTTTTTACTTGCATTGTATTGTACTGAACAAAGTTATTGGTTCTTCTTCTTCTTCTTCGTGTGTCCTATAAGACGGTATAGCGTACTACAAAACCACAAGAAACACACGAGGAAAGGAAAGACGACGACAAGGGCTAACTATGAACTGAACATTCATTTATAAACGAATGAAATATACAGAGAAGGGCACTGCACACTTGCCCCTTCCGTAGGGACTCCCCTCCCCCCTGACGTTTGTTAGCAAGATTGGGGGCTGGCGGGGTGAGAGAGTAGAAGTTCTCCCAACTCCTTTTCTGTCACTCCCACAGTTGTCTGTGCAAGTGCTCTTCTCTGTGTATTTTTTTCGTTCCTACTAAATGACCGGAAGGAGCGTAATGTCTACAATCCGCACGTGCAATTGTCAACGCAGCACGATATCCTCGCCCATTCCAAAGCAGCTTCCTCATTGGCCGCCGTTTTCCCAATCAGGCATTTTGAAGGCGTTCATTCGCAGTACGCAACACCACCCTTAGCCGGAACGCATGAAGCATAACGGCCTCTCCTCAAGAACTAATCCACCATTCGCGGCCCTTTTCAACAATCGACATTTGTCAGGGCAGATAACAGGCACTGCGACGAAGTAACGATCAGTTTCCACGGAGGTCCGAGATCCATGGCAAAACGCGCGTGACCAAATGAATACCGCTCATAGGTCGCGATCACGGGACCTGCTTTCTCGTAAAATGAATACGCAATAACCTTGCACAGGCTCACGACAAGCTTTGTTCGAGTCGAAAGGAAACGGAAGACGACGTCGCATTCGTCTATTCATGCCCCGTCGCATAGATCGGTCCTTAGTGTCGCTAACTGCGAGCCCGACTCTGAGATGGGTGGAGCTCGCGGAGCAAGATCGCCATCACAATCCATCAGAAAGTAAAACCGCAACGATGCGTCGTTTCGTCGACCACGCCGCGGTGTTGTGTAACTCCAAAAATAGGAGACGTCTGAGTGATCCCGGCAGTTTTATGACCGCTGCGACTTCAGAGGCACCCTCTAGTGCTTCAGCAGAAACAGCGTGCTGTCACCGCTCTTCTTTTATTCTTTCCGTAACTACGCTCCATTTCCTTAACTCCAGCTCCAAGAAAACGACGCCCATGCGTGCGTGTTTGTCTCCCGTAGGGGGCCAGTTTCCTTTTTCGTTACTTGCAGACGCCGCGCCTGCAGAGCGAGCGCTGTGCCTTTTTACCATAATACCCACAAGGAGAAGAATCAAATTTCCGGAATTTACTGTTTCGTCGCGCATAAATGGGCATGTACCGGCCTCGGTATTAATAGACAGTTAGCGGGGTGCCGCACGTCAAAAGCCCGCAAAGCAAGAAAAAGGTAGGCGGGCGTGTATAAGTCTTCGTCTAGTACGTACATTCACCGGATAGAAGAAGGAAAAACAAAGAGGGCCGAACGGCAAACGGTGTTGCCTCTCACGTCCGAGTACGTATACACACGGATGAGAGTTTACGAGACGTCATCGCAGTGCGTGTTTCTTTCGTTCTTCTTGCCACAGCCCTGGGAGAAAGGCGGGCGGATGCCCACCCGTCCGTGGCGGAACAAAGCAGCAGGCGTGCACTGCGAAGAAGCGGAACAACACTGCTGGAAAGCGAGCGCGCGTGTGTGATGCGCGGAGAAAGGCACCGGGAAGGAACGAGAAGCATCCCGTCTTGCTCTTCTTTCTCTTTGCACGCCGTGCGGCAGCCTGGCTTGGGATCAGACGGGGCTGACCCCTCGGCGGGCATCCGGGTCGGCCCGGCAAAGCAGGCGACGGCGCGCAGACGCTGTCTGGCGCGAGCCTCGTCTGACCCACACACGTGCGGGATTCCTCCTCCGACGCGTGCACTGCAGCGTTCGCTCGACGCCCGATGAGTCGAGAAGGCGCGCTGTTGCGCGTCGCGAGGCGTACGACGCAGGATATCGCGTTGATTTATCGCGTCTACCACGACAATTTCTGCCTGGATGTGTCTTTACTTCGTTGTTTTCATCAGTTTGTAATGGACCTGACTGCGAGCTGTCAGAAGCGGATTAATAGTCGAGACTAGACGGTATATATCAAATGGTGAACCGTTTGAGGTAGCGAGGTGTAAGCGACGTCTGCGCATTTTCCAGAAACTGTAGACCACGTGCTGGAAAAAATGATTTTTCTTTATTGGAATTTAAGGTATGGGTTACGATTACGAGTCTGTGATCCATTTCTTAGTTTCTGATCACAATAAAACGTGTATATCAGTGGGCAAGGGAAGCTTTTCTTTCTTGACCCGAACGTTTTTAATTTTCCCATGTTTCCTAGGGGTCGAATTCACACGACTTTTGTTTCGTAAGTGCGTTTTTCTATTGGCCAGCAATATTAATTAAAAATATGGCCCACATTGTTATTGGCTGAAATATTCTCGCCCGAAGATGTTTTTCAAACGACGTCTTTGGGAAAACTGTCTCAGGTTTTGCTTTGTTTACTGGTCTCGGTAACGTCAATAGTAACGTACACAGTGACATGATGGCGATGTGTATCAAGAAGAATGCACTCTTCTTGCATCGCGGTCAACAGCCTGATTTGCAAACGCGGTATGTTAGGCGACAAAGGATTGAAGTTTAAAACACAGGAGCTCACAGTTCGGTCTCGACCCTTCCACTCCACGTAAAGGTTCCGTAGGGAGCACATTGAACTTTTAACACTGTTTATTGCTGCTATACACAAACGCTTCTCAGCAATGATGAATAAGAGTTCGACAATATGGTCATTGACCTTGTTGGCCGGTCGTTGCAGTGACATAAATCCAAAGGTCTCCGTTATGAATTCTCAATAATGTACGTGGCTTGCATGTTAGGGCGTCTTCCGTGGCTTCATCCTTCATTACGAGCAGCTCAAAGTGATAAACTTTGTTTCATACGGCTGCAATCCATACACCTTCATTCATTGCTTGTATAACGTTTTGCACGGGCAGTAATAGTCTTTTGAACCGAGAAATCTTACTGTAACCTTGTCTCGATTGTAAAGCGAAAACGGATGCTGAAGGCACCGAGGTTTACAGGCGCGAGTTCTAAATACATAGACCTCCATCTGAGGAGCATAAGAATGCAATAATACAACAATACTCCGCTTTACGAATAGGCGCGAGCTTAAGTGATAATCACGGCGCGGGCACAGTCATCTCAGCAGAAGGCTCACACGTGCCTTGGCCTGAAAGTGGGAATACGGAGTCTACACGTTATAATAATAGTAATCAAGCTGCATGACAGTTTATTTTTTAGATATAACGTAATATGAAATTTAGCAAAGAAGAGAGAAACATGAGCGAACGTCTCCTACGATATGCACAGTCGGTGGGCTCTGCGGAAGTCCACTTGTGTAACCGGCAGCGGCACCACTTTATTTTTTTTGGGCTCCTAGATATAATTACGTACAACGACCTGTCCGGGTAACTTCCCAGCCTTCCCCCTTTTCTATTCCTTCCTTTCCCCTACATATAGCGACACGCGCAGTTTCGCCGCCACTTGCATGCTATAGTTTGATCGTCGACGAAGAAATATACAGGCTAACAAGATAGAAAGAAAGGGTGTGTGGGATAAAAATATAATAAATGAACAATTCAGCCAGATTGGTTACTACTACAAATACGATGCACCGGATGATTGGGTGACAACTAGGAAATAGGAGGAAAAGCCTGAAGAATATACAAAGTGTTCGCACTATCACGATGACGATAACGCATGACTACAGCTTTTTTTGTTATTTCTGTCCCGATTCTTAAAAAATGACGAAATCAATTGAAGCTAGGGTTTTGTGCGGGGTCGGAATATGAGTAATAACCCAGTTTTATTCACACATTTGATGAGCTTGCTGTTAGCACAGTGCATCATGGAGCTTTTTGTTGACACGAGGAACAAGTTGTATCTTTGTATCTCGTATAAGCAGTTCCAGCTCAACGCTTGGTTTAGGTTTTTCGAACAATCATTAACTGTGTTTTAAAAATAAAGCTGGCACAAAACCAATGGCTCTGGTTCAAATTAAGAGTTACATGGGATACACGTGGTAGTGGAACGTATACGCTTACTTTTGCTAAAGGTCATTTAATTGCCCGGATAATTAATATAAATTAGTCGAATGAGTTCACCGAGAGAGCAGACACATTATTGTGAGCAGCTGGGATCGCTGCGACGTCAGATGGAGCAGTTCTCAAGCACGCGGTTATTTCTACGTTGCCTCGGAGATGTGCTTTGACAGTGCGACGAAAAACATTGTACCGAAGGAATGCACCAGGGCACAAGAACGCCGACGTGTGCGAGTGCCGCTAGCAGACACCTAAGCAAAAGATTAGGGTCACCTCCAGAATTTTTTTATTTCCTTGCAGACAGACGAGGACAATCATACATACAGTTTGTAGTCATCTTTTCGCACTCACAAACTTCATATCTTGTACTCCTGACCCTTCCGAGAGACTGAAAAGCTAGAAGAGGGCTGGCGGGGTCGAAGAGCAATGAAGATAGCCCGTGGAAGAATGTTAAAAGGATGTATTACACTGTCATGGATGAGCCGGATAGCCTGCGAAAGTAAAGAGTGACTGCAGACCTTCCGGTTTGGTTTTTTTATGGACGGCTTTCAACAATGTTGGTTGCACGCTTTTCTTTCTACGTCGGCGACCGGAAAGGCCAGTGGGCTGACCGGAAAGAGCTCTTCACCGTGGGATATCATTTGACCTGTTTAAACAAATTGAGCAGGCTATGGGAGTCACATGACCGGTAATATAGTGACACAAGAGAGCTTTTACTTCTGTTTGGCACTCGCCTCATTTTGCCAGATGGAACTGTCACTCTGTTCTGTCCATCGAGTAATGAAACCACCTAGCAGTGCACCATCAAGAGATTTTTTTTTTTCGCACCGTTGAAGAGCGATGGCACGACGAGGCAAATAAGCAAATACGAGAATCGCTGAAATTAGACGATGCGGAATCGCAAGAGACCCATCCTGCAGTGCCCCGCCTTCTGCGGAGTTCAGTCTTAGTCTACAGTGATTCTGCATCAATATGCTCTAATTTCAGATGCCGGACCTGGTAAGTATTAGCTCAGACTTATAACGGGGCTCTTATACTTAGTTCCAGAGAACGTTCTCCTTGTACAAGAAAGATTTCTTTGAAAGTCCGTAAGTGCACAGTAATGTAGGCGACACTCAGCCGTAAGTAGATGTCAAAATCAGATAAGCTTAATGCTTATTTTTCCGAATGTTATAATCTCCCAAAGAGTAAGTCAAATGCGCATAAACCTAGTCAGCTAACAAGTGCGAATCACGTCGTTGTTAGGGGTAATAATAGTAATCGTTGGGGTTTAACCTGCGACGATTATGAGCGACGCCGTAGTGCAGTGCTCCGGAAATTTCGACCATCTGGTGATCTTGAACACGAACTGACATCGCACAGTACAAGGGCCTGAAGCGTTTCACGTCAATCGAAATGCGAGCGCTGCGGAAGGCAGCGAATATGCGATCCTTGGATGTTGAAAGGGAAAGTGTGTGATTGTGAGCAGAAAGGCGGTGTGCCTTAAACGCACACTTTCTCATCGCTGAAGCTAAGGGTGAAATGAGAAAGAGAGAGCGAGGGATTAAGAAAGCATGTGCGCTGTGAAAAGAAGGGACAGATGAGTGCGCCCTTAGTCGGCTCGAGCGTGCGTACTGAGTGCAGCGGCGGTTATATAGCTACTAAACGCAAAGCAAGTGCACGTCTGAGATGGCTGTTAGCTTCTTGTATTCTGTCGCTGCACACGCTTAGCTTGCGGTCGTCTAATCTCAAAACGTCGAGATTCGCGTTCAAGCAAGAGGCAACTTGCGCTTGGTCGTCTGTGTCAGCGTCGAGAACGCAGGAATTACAAGTGCTGGTGATAATCGAATTCCATCTGTTCGTAGTTTACATAAGTGCGAACGTAGTTTATGAATCGTGTTCGCTCACGATTCAGGAACAATTAAATAGACCAACGCACCGTGCAGGCATAAGTTTGCTTCTCCTAAACGATATTTATAAAGATTTTTTGCTCCCTTTATTTTCGGGATACGCTATATATAGTTTCGATCTCCTATGTAAATGAGAGTTATGCTGCGCACAGAAAATATGACTTATTTTGCTCCAAGAATTCTGTGGATAATAGCACACATCAATCAGGGGCTTGAAATGAGCTACGCGAGGCTGAACTTGCATGCTTTTGCGATGCCAAGCTTAACTGCAAATCAAGTTGCTGGAACATGTGTATGTCTGCATCCTGCATGAGATGTGCGCACTGCTATGGGTACTATATGTCTTCAATTTATTGTGTTTGTTTGTCTATACGAAGATACATACCAAACACCCTTGCTGTATCGACTCACGGGGCCTCCAGTGGATATACACGAGATGCTTACGCTATTTATGACTGCATATATTTGTAATTAATTGTATAACCATAAAATCTGCACATTACACATTTCAGTCAGCTTGAATATATATATATATATATATATATATATATATATATATATATATATATATATATATATATATATATATATATATATATACACACACACAGAGAACCTTTTCTGTTATTGCGCTTTGCAGTCGGCGACACCCATTCGAGGGTTTTTTATTTTGCTGGACAGCCTTCGTAGGGAGTATCCACCACACTTTTAGTAGGGTGTATCGCAAAACACCCATAAAGTGTCTCTTGTGACAAGCTAGTTTACACCCTTAAGGGTGCAAAAATTTTATTGTCTGCATTCATCAGCCTTAGGTGTTTTCTTTCATAATGAGTGGATAGCCAATTTCAAGAAAAAATGTCTAAAGAAAGGGTCTCGTTGTTATCATTCACTACGACTAAAACACGGATGCCATGTCAATAAAACGTTGGTATAGTTAATGAAGAGATAACGTGTAATACACCGAGCTTTTCCGGTCACGGCAGCAGCAAAATATGATGGAATGGGGGTGTTTAAAGCTTCCAGTCGGAAGCTTCGCCACACGGCACACGTTAACCAGACTCCGAGGCTCGCCACTCAAGTTACGTCTCTGCTAGGCGCTTTCTGCGCAGTTGAACAAACCTAACGTCATCGCCCGATTCGTTGCGCGTTAGCGCCAGTGGCATTGCTGTCAGCGTGCGCGCGTAAACGTTAGCGCCACTGATGTGCGGAATGACGCCTTTTTGGTTGCATATATGCGCGTTCGCTGCTGGCCTGCATTGACGCCTCACTGTTAGATGCTTATTAATAATTCAACATCTCGTTCTGACATTCCAGCGGTGGTAATAACCGTTAGGCGACCACGCATCCTCACGTGGCGTGGGCCGTTACCGTAAGACCAGCTGGACGTCGGGCACGACGCTGAACGCTAAGGGCGTCACGCCGATGCTGGATTCGTGGACAACGTCGAGATCTGCAGGTCGCGCTCCACGGTAATAAGACTGCAGTGTATCTCGAAGTGCGCCGCCTGCAATCTTCTTTTCACCTTTCGCACCTTCACCGGTCACAGCCCATTTATTTCGCCGCGTTACAACCCAGCCTCGCGAACCGAGGACCAGCATCGACATTACGTAACACCGCGACCTGCCTAGTGTAACAGGTGATACGATGTGCCCTGGCAGGTATGGAGTTTCAATGACTGCTCCCGGAGCAACACAAAGATACCGCGGGGATATCGAATGCACGACTCGGCGCCTTCTTATCGCCTTCGGGGCAGTCTTTTGGTCGCGGACTCAAGAGTGGTGTGCTATTGATTTCCCTACGCAGACGAAAGGCCGGCCGCTCGGACGCACCGGGTTAGTAGTGCCAAGTGGTTTACCTTGACGAGCCTTGATGGTTTTTTCCCCCGCTGTAACGCGCGAGCAGGCTCTAGTAAGCGCGCACCGACTCGAGCGGCGCTTATTTTGAGGCCCAAGGCTGAAAGCGTGCGCGCGTGATTTATTGAACTCGAAGAAGATGAGCCCGCCAACCACCTCCACTCTCTCGCCCTCCCGAAAGGTTTTGGCAAAACTTAGCGCTCGCACCTGTGACGTAGCTCATCTCGTTTCTTGCTGGGAGTGTCGTGTGACGATTATTATTATTCCGCGGAATGGATAACAAAGAAGGAGCCGATCTGGAGGTGGTCAAACGCTGTTCTGGTAGCGGGAGGTTTGTTATACAGATGGGGAGCGGAACGCCCGAGGTCCTTTGCAAATTTTGCTAATGATCCTGCCGTAACTATTCGTCTACTTGCCACCTCATGAAACGGGAATAGCTTATAACTTTTATCGAAAGTTCACACTATTGTATACTGCTGTTGGCGAGCGCGTAAGCGGTAAGGATATGGGGGAAAGAGAGGAACGAAAGCTATAACTTGTACAGTGAGTGTAAGCATAGGCGCTACCAAATGCCATCGTGAGGTGAACTCAATCTTACTCCTTAGAGCATGTTGTGTCAGGAACTGAAGATATGAGAACCTTGCCGGTAGAAGCGATCACGTTGTTATAAAATGTCGTTTGCGCACAGTTCGCATGACTTAGAACATTGAGCTAGACAGATGGGAGTTTCGACCTTTCTGTACAACTCTTCCTCGTCGAGTTTTCGGTGGGCTATTGCCCCATTTCTGTCTAAGCAACCCCCCCCCCCCACCCTTTTGTTTGATTGATATGTGGGGTTTATAGCCCCAAAACCAGCATATGATTATGAGAGACGTCGTAGTGAAGGGCTCCGGAAATTTCGACCACCTGGGCTTCTTTAACGTGCACCCAAGTCTGAGCACACGGGCCACAGCACGTTCGCCTCCATCGAAAATGCAGCCGCCGCAGCCGGGATTCAATCCCGCGACCTGTAGGTCAGCAGCCGAGTACCTCAGCCACTAGACCACCGCGGTCCCCCCCCCCCCCCTTTCCAAAGTCCTCGCTTTTCTAGTGTGGGTGTGAAGGAGGGGGCGGGGGATAAAGACAGAGGCAGGAAGGCTAACCAGGGCTGAGCCCAGCAGGCTGCCCTGCACTGGCGAAGGATAATATGAGCTAGAAAAAAAAAGATAAAAAAGTCACTGTTGCCGCCACTATAGCAGGTCCACGTTTGACCTTAGAGGTGGTGAGTTAGTCCCGTATCCCTTATCAGGCCGGTTTCATTATCACGAATCGCTTCCCACTAGCCTAATTGAATACCCTTATTCTCGTTCGGCACACTCTACTTTGTTTCACCGCATGGCTAATTGCACGATTCGTTCCGGCGCGACTCGCAAGTCCTCCGCATCTGCAACGTCACGATCATCCCAAAAGTGAACTTCACCGCAGTGCACATCAGCGCGACTGGCTTTCTCCCCGACGGCAGCTTATCATCCCCTCAACGACGGCTCAACGCTACGGCCCATTCTTCGCAACCCATTATTTTCGCGCGCGCCTTATGCCTTTTACGGCCAGCCCCCACGATAGCATCTCGCGCAGCTCACGTAGTATAGTACACGCTATCCTGAACCGCGCGCTCGTCCGCCAGCGCTTGCAGCGCGGCGCATCCTCGCTCGACGCCGGAAAAGAATGCGCTGCAACACCGCCGGCTTCGGGGACTCGCGGTTGCGGGGAGCAGCGGGGACGCCATGCATTCCACGGCGGCGCATTTGTATGCGACCAGCAGCGGGACGAGCAGCGGACAACGCGCCGATCACGCTGGAGGCTTGGCGGCCGAACGCGACGCTACATGTGGCCCCGAGCTCCATTGAATGCGCCTCGCGGCGAGCGGCCGACGAAGAGAGCACGCGTCTTGGCTTAGGCGGATTGCTCTTGCCGATGGAGCGATCGTACTGTCGTTTTTCCGCGATGCGATGAACTGAAGGCCACGAAAGTACAGGCGTAACATATCAAGACGAAACCTTTGATGCCTCATCTAACGAAAAAAATTTACTGCTGTACCGCGGTGGTGGCTTCTACGTGAGTCATGCTGAAAATCATCACGAAATAACGTCTGATGATTTGTGAGATCATCATGACATCATTGTAGCGTCACGGGATGCCGTCATCCCTCGTCATCGTTGCGTGATCAAAGGTGGTCTGATACTGGACGCAGTGCCAAACAATGAGAGATGTAGAAAGGCTTAAAATGTATGCCTTCGATCTGGGAGGCACTGCAAAACCACGTTAGTCGCAGAAAGCTTTACGAAGGGTGTGTGAGAGGTTCGATATATCTACTGAATAATAAGAAGACAGCTTTCGCCTTTGAGTCGACTGGGGCGGATGCATAAGAGATACTGAGGCTTTTTATTGCGACTGACCGAATGACCCGTTGTAAGGCCTGTACCCTGAGGGATAAATCCTTTTTCCCCGTTCTGCTGTGAAGACTCCTTTTTGCCACAGCTGCATTACCTTGGGAGAGAAGAAAGTCAAGGCCAACCCAGCTCGATGAAAACTCAAATAAGCATCGAACTTCCATGGCCAAGGCATGCTACGTAGATTTACGCTTGTCTGTACTGTTTTGCAAATGAGGAGTTGTCGTAAGCACCTTGCAAGGTAAAGTCGATCGGCTACGCTGCTAAAGAGTCCCCCCATGCGGTGGTGGGAGTTGCGGTGCTGCAACAGTTGGTCTTAGCCCGGCATAAATGGCCGGCAATTGTTCCACCTGAGCATCTCCTGAATTAAAAAGGTCCGTCACCTAATGCAACACTGCACAGTCTCACAGGAAAGCCATGAGAATCCGTTGCACGCTCCACGCAAGTAGTAGAGAGAATACTGAACTTGGCTGGTGAACAGAAGGTTCTTGTTTCGATGCCGGCCGCCTTAGTCGCAACTCAATGCAGGCGAAATGCTGAAGGAGCATTTACTGCGCAGTGTTAGAGCTCTAAGCAACGGCATGCCTTTGTAATGGTTCTGGGGCGTAGAACTTGAAATATTCTTACTACTATTTTTTAACGAATGTTTCGATCACACTCCGTCTATGTTGCACACCCACCACTTTGTGACAATCACAATACTGCCGCTCCAGTGGTCCCTTGGGTGCGTACCATCCTGCCGCACGGCATATGCCCATCGCTCGAGCGCCGCTGTGGGAATCGGAGCCGCCAAAGGAAGGCGCGCGAGATCCGATCAGGGTCACTTCGCGGGCGACAATGACCCCAGGGTCAAGCCTTGTAAAGGACTCGCCTTCTTTCTTCTTCAGTGGTGCGTCTGCATCTCTCCTGTAACGCGGCGCCTGCTTTTAATTGCCTCGCTTCATTGCCTTTCCACCTACATTATATCCCGGCGGCGCACTCAGCTACAGTCGTTGCAGTGGAGGGGAGCGAAGAGCAGAGGTAATCTACTGCTTGGACCGAACTCGCTTTGGGGAGGGCTGCTCGGCCACTTATTGCAACCTTGCGTCGTGCGCGCGTCCGAGTGAAGCCCTTAAAGCGCGCATGTATCGCGTAGACGCATCCTTGGGTGACGCGACTTTAGCCTTCCAGCGTGGTATACCGGGGGCAAAAGCCACGTGCGCAACAGGCTTGTTTTGGACCACGTCCAAAGCTGACGCCAAGAACGATCTGGTAACCGATAACACATTGGCATGGATCGATATTGAAATGTAGACTTTAATAGCGATCCATTTAGGTACGCTAATAATGGCATAACAGTGGTCCCGGTCTGTCATCAATAAGAAACAAAAAGACCGGAAGGATTGGTGTTGTCGTGCGCTGAATAATAGATTGTCCATTGAAACCGGATCATGGGCATTAGAGAAACGTGCATCGTGGCAGGTCGTGTATAACGTCCGTTTTTGTTTTTTGCCAGTGCGCGTAAGCCGGAGCCGGTAGCGGCTTGCTTGGCAAAAATCAATTTGTTTACTAGTGGTGTCCTCTTACGGCCATTTGTTGCGTGGTAAGGAATAATGATATGTGGTGTTGTAGACAGTACGGGCGAAACACGAACGGAACCGGAGAGAAATCAAATGCTATAGGTTGTTAAGCAATCTAGGCAAACTGATATGCTACCCTGCACTATACCGAAAAGAGCGAGGGAGTTTGAATATTAGAGGTATAAAGAGAGGGCAAAAGAGGGAGGGTTGGAGCCCCAACACACACACACACACACAAACACACACACACACACGCGCGCGCGCGCGCGCGCACGCACACACACACACACACGCACGCACACACACACACACACACACACACACACACACACACACACACACACACACACACACACACACACACACACACACACACACCTCACGGCGCATATATACCTTAGAACCTCCGCAGAAAACGATTTTTTTGCAGGATAGTTGCTGTGCAGAAAACGCATCTTGACAAGTTCTAATCGATCATTATTGCGTTCCCCTTGATCATATAATTGTTTGTGCTCTTCTAACTGATGCTAGAAGATATGGTTTCATAAAACGAAAAATCTTAAGTTGACCATTGTGGGTGGGTCAGCGGTATATCGGTGAGAATATACCAAGGGTGTTTGAGAATTCAGGTGACTAAGGCGCCGGCGGAAACACTGTATGCGAAGATATGCCATGTAATAGGTGCAATTCCTAGCGTCTGCGCATCAAGAATAGCAGAAACCGAGTGTTTGGTCCACTCTGGATTGTTTTCAATGAGAAGCGCGTAATTAATATAGCTTCACTTATGACTTATCTTTGATCGCCCAATCAAACCTGTCTCCCTCCTCAATCTAATTTGAGGAGAAAAAAGAAGTGAATGCAATTCTGTGCTGCGCTTTCCGCGCTGGCCTGGCTTTTTTTTTACTTTTTTTGCGTGATGTTCGCAACTGACTTCAGTATTTTCTGCAGTCTCATATACAGGTATGTTCTTGTGCAAAGTAACATTGCTACGTGAGGACAAATGCAACAGCTTATTAAGTTATCTGATTGTCACTTTTGTTTGTACATACAGTTTTCATGTCTGACTAGCGGCTACTTTTTTTTTTTCTTAGAACTGGAGGCTGAGAGCAGTCGCCCTTTTGCAAACTACTTGTTGTGTGCCGTAGTGACTAGAATGAACGTGTTTTCCTTCATATCTCATTGACCAGAACTTAAACATCACTCTTACTATATCTTGCTTCCGCTGAATGCTACACTCTCTTCATGAAATAACAACACTAAACAATATTTCTTCCGCTACTGAAGGTGCTGCTATAAATTAGGCGTATAAAGAAAAAGAACAAAAGAAACTGCATGCATAAATATACAATATGCAAATATGCAGTATGCAACTGCATGCGGTATGCAGAATTACCAAAAGGTAGCATCAAGACCCCATGGTGCGCTGGCCTCGGTTCATTAAAATCAAGGTCGGGTCTGCTTTCACGACCCTCCAGAAATCCAACTCATCAACTCCGCTCTGGTAAAAACGAATCCCACAAACGGAAGTAGCAAACTAGTTAGCCAAAAGCGGCGAGTGTCGTGTCAAGTGACGCCTCCGAACTTTCTTTTTTTTTCTTTTAATACTTGGCCGTCTGTGTACCATTAGTCACTCCACGAAGGTGACTGTGTTTAACCAGTAGGAAATAAACGCGAGAATAGCGAATTACCTCTGAAAATGGAGCAGGTGTACGCATCGTTTCGTGCTTTCCATAGGCGCCAACAAGTCGCCGCGCAATATGGAATCTCGTAGAAGCAGTTTTACGAGTGCGCTTTTAAACTGTAGTGGCGCTTCTTTCCTCGAAGCAGTATGACGTAGCGGTGTTTTCTTTCGATTGCTGTGACCTTTTCAACCCGAGGTATATCCGTGTTTTCAAAGCTTGCCTCTCCAATCTTCTGATCGATGCTGCGAAACAGTTAGATATATTGAGAAACAACTAAGGCGACGTAGCACTAGACACATTGCGAAAGAAGTTGTTCTAGTAAACGCCACATAAATTATAGCCGTGACTAAGAAGTGCGTGGTTAGCGATGACAAATGCAATAAAACTAAAGGTGTAGCGTGGTTGTGGGAAGTTCTAGCCCGTGTTGCATAAACCTACGCTGCATATCTGTTCTGAGGGCTCGGGTCTCACTTTTTAGTGCACGGAAGTAGAAGGAAGAAAAGCTACGCCGACACAGCACTGTTTACAGTGTATGCTGGAATAGTTTGGTTGGGCACACGCTCTTTTAAGATTTGAGAAGTCTCGCAAGGCGTCGGAAGGCCTATACAATGAAAAAAAAAATGACTACCACTTGTTTGTCGCGCAAGCTACGAGGCAAGCCACATGGATTTCTCAGATGCACAGCATATTTTTTGAGAAAAAAATGTGTCCTGGTGCAGTAATTGAATCCGGGACAAACGCATTTCTGATCTTATACTCTACTATTTGAGCTGACCAGGATGCTAGCGATTGACAGATAGGCTGTCAAGTGCATAACATCCTGGTTACACGAAGTGGTTAGCTCCTTTGGTTAGTCCAACCGCGTAGCATTCTGGTTTGCTTAACTGCGTAGCATCATGGGTGACGAAAGTGGCTAGCTCAGCCAGTTAGTTCCATTGCGTAGTATGCTGGTTAGCTCAAGTAGTGAGCTCATTTGGTTAGCTCCATTGTTTAAGTATCCTGGTTGACTCAAGTGATTAGCTCTAGTGATTAGCTCAATTCCATAAAACCCTCGTTAGCTAGATTGTATATAATCCTGGTTAGCTTAAGTGGTTAGATCAATGGCATAGTTTCCCGGTTGGCTCAAATGGTTATTTAAAATACATAGCGTCCTGCTTAGCTCAATTGGTAAGCTAAATTGTCCAGCATCCTGGTTTGCTCAAATGGTTTGCCCATTTCGTTATACTAATTGCTTAGCATCCTGGTTAGCTAATCGAGAGAGAACGCCCCCAAAAGGCGAATGTCAGGGGTTCGATATTTTGATGAAGGTGATTTTTTCGTCAACTGAAAAGCTTTCTTTGTAAAATATGCCAACAAATTTCCTTGTACATTTATGCTACAAACTGCTGGTTGTGAATTTTCCTCTTCAGAGTCTGATCCGTTCTCTGAGAAATGACGCCAGCAAGGACCCGGTCCGCAGGACTATATAGGCTATGGTTCATTTTTTTCATTTGTGTCGTTCCCTTATTACTATGCGGCTCATTGCTCACCCTACAGGAAGAGGTCATGTGGGTTGCACAACAATCGTGCAATTATGCAAGGATATACACCTCTCGAATCATGGGAGGGGAAAGGAGAGAGGCTGAGGGCAAGATGATGCACGCAGTGTCCTGTTCCGAGTGTAGGCGTACGTCTCCTCATTCAAGGTTATCTTTCCCAATGCTTTGGACAGCGCACAGACAGAAGTAAACCATGGGAACCCTGTACCGCAAAACAGTTGTTGTGCTGGGGTGAGCAATGAATGAGATACCTTCTTGATTACAGTCAATCTTTTTTCATGAGAGGCAGAAGTCTCATCGTTCAGCATCGTTTGCACAGTATGTAATTGGTTTCGTTTTCACAGGTTCGTTTTCTTTTTCTCTCAGACAAAAGGCAGCTCTCCATCAGCAACGTCGTCTTGGTTGGAATAAAAAATTTCATCGTGTTATTTTAATTTATAACAGGCAAGCCCATTGTTTGTCATGTGGGAATTATGCCTTAGAATGTGGCCTGTCTTAGGACGGCTCTGTCAACTAAATAGGTCGTTCTACGGATCACAGATACGGAAAGCCTTAGGCGATACTGTGATGGTATTGGGATGATGCTGAGACATTCAGAGGTTTCACTGATGAATAGCTATATTTATTCGAATGAGAGGAAAACGAAAGATTTGTTGTTCCTACGGAAAAATCTTGTGAAATATTTTTCTACAGTGATTTATGCCCGTAGGTAACTATTCTCGTTGGCGGCGAGTTCATATGTAGTCTTTTGCAAGGAAGGAGAAGATAACCTCTTTTTGGACTGTTGGACAATATTTGACGCCACAGAGCTGGCTGTCAATTTTTTGGAGGGGGGGAGAGGGTGGGAGGGGGCAACGCGTGTTATCACCTACCCAGAAGTCATTATGGCGACGCCTGGGAAGCCTTTATTGACAAGGTGCGCAGCATTTGTATAGCTTCTGCGACTACTAGCCCTGAAGAGATTCGTTCTATCGGATCGCCTCCAGTCAAAACTTGAAGCATCCATTATAGACGCATGTTTTGTTTCGGTACTTCAACGCAAGTCATTACACTCTGCGATCCTCTCGTTGTCCCTCCGTTGCATCATAATCATCGCACTATAAAGGTTCCGATAAACCTTTTGTAACCACCACTGTATTTGCATACCTGACTGATGGCGGAATGGAGTAATATACCACTAGTGACTACATTTCTAAGTAACCCAAGGGCAAGTCAACAACGGGTAGCTTTTGTTTCTCCTTCTAAACGAAAGTGCATACAAGCCACAACCCGAAGTGAAATCCACCGAAGCCACATTCATTTAAAGAGATGCTGACGAGGATAACACCCCTTTCTTGTGTGGCTCGCATTCAACGCTGCTCAAGAAGCACGAAGTCGTTTGCCCATTCTTTGCGCTCACCGAGCACCCCTCAGCCTAACGTCGGGTGGCGCAGTTGCACGCTGCGTTTCGGATCGCCTCCTTCGCGCGGCACAATCAATATTTGAACTGAATCGCCCCGCGCAAAAGGGAGACGGCGGCATTGACCCCGCTACCAAACAAGGTCGCGAGCATCGTTTCGATGGCGGCTGCCACTTTGCGGTTGCGCACTAATGCGACGGGCCTTAGCCGCGGATAACTTTTCTATCCGCTTCGGAAGAAAACGGATTGCCGGGGACATTCGAAATTATTTCAGCCGCGTCCCGCGCACGAGGCTGATCGCATTAGGAATGCATGAATCACAGTGCCGCCTTTGCGGGGTGTTGAAAGAGCCTATTGACGTATTTCGCAAGGGGAGGAATTCATTGATCTTCGCTGGGTCAGGCGACGCAGTTCGCGATGCGGAAATCCTGAGGGAGCGAGCATCCTGGGATCACTCGCGGTCCTGTGCACTCTGCCGTTAACCTCGATACGTTACTGCCTATTCTACTTTACATGCGCGTATGACTTTGCTCTCTTACAGCTCGTCTGCAATGTTGCATGCCGGCCTGAGCGTTATATAATCACGGGTTTTGCATAACAATGACGATGGCTCGACTCAATTATCTAAAACAATGACTTCCCATTAGAATTCCAGTGAATGAAAAGAAAAGGTCTTGCGGCATGAATACGAGAATGCGTGTCGGGTGTATTAATGTAAACACCTGCCGTTCCTCATACGTGCGTAAATGTAGTTATAACATCTATTTCAGCATGTAAGTTGGACTTGCAGAAGTTCATCAAACGCATCATGTGCATTTTTTTTCGTGATATTCAATCCTTTTGCAAGTCAAACGGAAAAGAGAAGCTGCATCTACAATATGCGTTTTCCCAAAAAATGTAGTCATTTAGAGATATAAATAGCAGCAGCACTCGGGATTTCCTTGACTATTATGACTGATACGTCCATCACTACTACAACATATTTTATAGGTGACGCTAGCCTCGACTATTTAGTGTAAGTCGTTATTGTTGGCCGATATTCGAATGTCATGTAAATAGAATGCAACATCAAATTGGAGGAGGCTCTTTTTTTAAAGCCAAAGGGGAGCCCTTCGCCCATAATTTGTAGTGATTTACAGGAATTTCACAGAGAGTCACTATATGTCCTAACAAAAGCGAAACACGGCCGCACAGTGTCTAAAACGTAGCTTACATGCCCGTTCGAAGCAAACTACTGACAAATAGACACTCAGGAACATTGTCAGGTAGTGTCCCAAAAAACCTCACCCATCCTCGAGAACTACTGAGAATTTCAAGAGCTCACACCCATGTTTATGCCTCTGTGACACTAGAAGATGTTCTAGGCACTATCAAATAATTTATTGAAAGTGCATGTATCCATGCATGTATCCATGTATCCATGCATGCATGCATGCATGCATCCAGGTATGTATGTATGTATGTATGTATGTATGTATGTATGTATGTATGTATGTATGTATGTATGTATGTATGTATGTATGTATGTATGTATGTATGTATGCATGTATGTATGTATGCATGTATGTATGCATGTATGTATGTATGCATGTATGTATGCATGCATGTATGCATGCATGTATGCATGCATGTATGCATGCATGTATGCATGCATGTATGCATGCATGTATGCATGCATGTATGCATGCATGTATGTATGTATGTATGTACGTACGTACGTATGTATGTACGTACGTACGTATGTATGTATGTACGTACGTATGTATGTATGTATGTATGTATGTATGTATGTATGTATGTATGTATGTATGTATGTATGTATGTATGTATGTATGTATGTATGTATGTATGTATGTATGTATGTATGTATGTATTTATGTATGTATGCATGCATGCATGCATGTATGTATGTATGTATGCATGCATGCATGCATGCATGCATGTATGTATGTACGCTCCTCATGGTGTATTATGGGTGAGCGGGAAAAGTTTTGCACTGACCTGTCAAAGTTATCCCTCGCGAGAGTCATTGGCAACACACACGCGTATTGCACACACACGAGGCACTTCTGCGATAAAGCTCATTAGAGATATTATTTCGATTAATAAAGTATGTGTTACCGTAGGCATCATCGTCATCGTAATATACTGCGTTTTTCCACATTACAATACACCAGCCGAGTTCTTACAAACGCCAGTTTTAGGGAAAATGCAGGACGGGTGCAGGAAGAAAGCCCCGTCTATTTATTCAATAAATAGACGGGGCTTTCTTCCTGCACCCGTCCTGCATTTTCCCTAAAACAAATACACAAATAAATAAATAAATATATTTATTTATTTATTTATTTGTCTATTTGTGTATTTGTTTATTTTCTCTCCCGTTACAAACACACAATGGAGAGAGAAGGGGCAAATGTTGACGCCCGCAGTAGCACCAAGGTTATAGATACAAAGTTAACAAGTACAGGATAAAACAATACCACATTCATCGAATTTCAGTCACAATCGATGAGGCATTAATATGCTCCGCCAATTATTAGTGAAATCAAAGTATTCAGTTCCCCTCGGAAGTGGCTCGTTGAATACACTGTGAACAAAGAAATGAGATGACAAACACAATACGCCACAAAGTAAAAACATGTAAAAACGAAAGCATGATAACTACAACGAAAATATTTATGACATAACTGACCACGCTAGCTATACAAATAAAAATTATCGGGATAGTATGCCGCCCAAGGACTTCGTGGGTGACCAGGTGGGCCGCTTGACCAGTGTAATCGCATCGGTGGGTACAAGAACTCGTGTACCCGTCCCTCTCACCCACTTTCGCTTCAATTACAGGCGGCGTGGCTCAGTATCCTTTGATCCCGGTGCTAAGTCGAACCATTTATCATGAATGCGCTTGGCGTCCTTATGCAAATGACTGGTCCGGCTTATATAGGTCCAGGACAGCCGCCTCGTAGAGCCTGCCCTGCTTGTGCGGACTAAGTACTAATGAAGAGCGGACTGCGGTGAAAGGGAACGTGCCCTTTCACCGCTGGAGCGTTGGCGCTGATAAGGACCCGACACGGACGGACCATTCAACGAGACACAGCGCGAACCTGAAACAAGGACAAAAGGTCACTCAGATACGACGCTGATAAAGCTCGAGACACGAGTGAAGACAACAGTTTAAACGTGTCGAAGTCAGTGTCAACATTTTCTTGTGGAAAGGACAGCCCGCTTTGTGCCGTTTCGTCACGTGAATCACACTCTTTCGAACCTCTTGTGCTCATCTGTCTACCTCCAGTATGACCTAATACATGTCTGAACTTGAACAAAAAGCGCTATGAGGCTTTGATAAATACAGAGTAGGTTCAGCTACGAAAATACAAGGCTAATCTATTCTCAAATTTACTTCTCTGCAGGATAATTCGCTGTTTCGTGCAGCTTCAGTGACTGAATGATTTTTTATATATCTCTTGCACACATCCATTGACTTTCATTCTGGCTTGATATGCAGCTCGAGGCACTCACACTGAAAAGCTGGTGTGCAAATCCCAAACCGACGCAAGAGGCTGCCAAAACTGAAACTATAGCTTAAAATGTCAGTTTTAAAGCTATTCGAGCCACATAAAGGCTAATATTTGGAACATCCCTTCCAACGTTGAACCTTGTTATCAGAAAACACATTAACGCCATTTCACGAAGTTGTTCAGGAAGGAATAACATTAGTGGTTGACTGTTAAATGGCTTGAAGGGAGCTCACCAGTGCTCCATTTCTGATAACCTGAAGCTCTCTTGCTCTGTACGAGTATCACTGCACTGTGTCAAAGACTCTACGAGAATCCCAGAGAGACTACTGACCACTCCGCAATCACTCATATCGTCGATATCGCTGCCACGAAGCTTGTGGGATAGATGTGTAAGTGATTTTGCCGACCTACCATAAACTGACGGATTAGATTGTACCGAGCTTACATGGTAACTGGATTATTGATTGAATAATGAATTGATTGATTGGTTGATTGATTGATTGATTGAGTGCGTTGGTAATGAACAGTTTATTTGCTCATTGAAGATACAAAGCACGTAAAGCCAAAACACTGCACGACAACTCTGAAGGCGCAACATACTTCGTGATGGAATGCACAGAGAAAGGCTGAACGTGCAATCTGCAATGCTGATGCTCATTGCGCTGCTCACCCGTCGATTTCACCAAAAGTTTCGGCCGGACCCCTCGGTATTCCACTCGACGGCAGCGAAAACTGTGCAATGCAAATTAAGCACAATGTAGCGAACGTCGCGTTCAACTATCCAACACCATTTCACAGTTCATGAAGGTATACCGTCTCTGTCTGGTCTGTGCATAATACTGCCCGGTTCAATAAGTGCGGCATTTAGCACTCTCCCTCACCTCTGCGGCTTCTAAGCGAGTCAACGTCGTAAGGTCCAACAGCGCGAGAGACATCGGCCGCATCACGACGGCACGCGGCGTTGTTCTTGTAAAGCGCGCCCATGCAAAATGTACGAGGTGTAAGCGGAAGTAGACTTGACAGTGTGCGCGGTCATTAAAGTTTTCCCTCCGCCACGTGTACGTGTTCCGTGCGGAAGCTACGAGCCCCGGTGCCGAGTGTGTTTTCTTATGGTGACTCACTCTAGAGCAGCAGACAAAAACTTGCACCTCGCGTAGGTCGCGAGGGCGCGTGCTTGGCGAGGACGCACGAACACCTTGTGAAGAATTTCGCGACGGCGCGTCCCAGAAAAAGGCATGCCGAGACAAAGAGCCCACCAGCTGTGCGATGCGACGCCCTTCCTAGACCGGAAAGAGTCGCCGTGGCTGAACTTTTAGAGAATCCTTCGCACTTGCCATACAAAGTGCGACGGCACCGAGATACGTGTCTTTACTGCATTGCCACTGGCGCCTCCACGGGGGCGTATGCTGGGGTGAGCGAGACTTGGAACGGAACGCTGTGTCTGTTACGTGTTCGCACTCACGTTGGTTACGTGACTTTCATGCGTAACCAGTTGTTAGGTGCTCACTGCGATACGACAAGCAAGTATGACGCTCTACGTTATAGGATTACCTTGACTGCGTATTTCATTCACGAAAAAAATCTTACGCTTAGAATACACTTTAGAGTGCACTTTATATTACACTTTATAGTACACTTTAGAACGACAATTTGACAACTCCGACATGACCACTCTGACATAACCACTCCTATGTGACGACTCTAACTTGACGACTCTGAGCCGCGGGCTCGAATCCCGGCTGCGGCGGCTGCATTTCCGATGGAGGCGGAAATGTTGTAGGCCCGTGTGCTCAGGTTTGGGTGCACGTTAAAGAATCCCAGGTGGTCGAAATTTCCGGAGCCCTCCACTACGGCGTCTCTCATAATCGTATGGTGGTTTTGGGACGTTAAACCCCACATAGTGAGTGAGTTGACGATTCTGACATGACGACTCCGACATGACAACTCCAACGTGACGGCTCCAACGTGACAACTCCGACTTCACAAACCGAGTTTCACAATTCAGAACTCGTTTGTACTTTGTATAAGACATGATTGGCGCTAAAAACAAAACGTCCACAGCGCAAGCAAGAAATCCAGAGGGACGCCGACTACACGGGAGGCCAGTGTCGTCGTGTTTGTGTCAGTTTGTATCTGCACTGTATGTGTATTTTTTGTGAAGATCATTTGAATTAAGTATGACGTCAGGAGCTTGCCGCTCTCTCATACAGTTTTTCATCTCAATCAACACCCCCCCCCCCTTTTTTTTTTGGGGCAAAACGTCATTGCACAAGCTATAAGTCAGCCCAAGCTACATCCAAGTGAGTGTTCATGGAAACGATCACGTTTGAACATTCTGCCCCAGCGCCACTGAAATGTCCTGTCATTTGTCAACGATTGCGCGGTTCGTATTCAAGAGCATCACCTGCAAGTCCGCCTCTTGTAAAAACATCGATGCGAGCGTTTAGGCGGGTGTACGCGGTTGTGGCGTTTCCGATATGTGAGGTGTACTCAACCCTGTTTGGGAGAGAATGCGATCGGAAGTGCGTCGCCGAGGCACAGCAGAAGACGTACCACGGAAGCAGGCTGTCACTCTCTCGCGCTCTCACTTTCGCTATACTACCACACGCTCGAGTGCAGTTTGCAAATGCTAATGCGTACAGCCTTCGAGTGTCACGTGATGGGAATAGCATACGCACACTCGCGTGGGCGCCTGGATGCCGCCGACGTGAGAAAGGAGGCAAGTGTTCTTGTCTTAGCCGCGAGGATGGAACAACCACGACAATGTTGCGTGCGCTGGGGTAGAGTAATTGTAAGGGGGGGGGGGAGTAGAAGACGACCTTTCCAATTTGTTGTTTTATTCTTGGCGAGACTCTCTCTACAGACGCACGCACAGTTTACGAATGGTGCAGAGAATTAGGCGGGCGGATTAAAGAAAGGAGAAAGCACCGTTATTACGGAGAGAGAGCCAAGCGTACGCTACGAGCGAGTCCCGATGCCCCGGGCATGATTTGTGGTCTCGCGTGGGAGATGGCACGAATGATTTTACTACGCCAAGATGATCCACGCGCACAGAGGATGCGCTGCTGCGGGAACACCGAGGCCTGTGGGAAGCGCGACGTAGAAACAAAAACAAACAAGGCAAACACCGCGGCTAACCGAGATGGAAAACAATGGATGCTTAAGCCATGCACGCGTGTGCGTTTTGTTTTCATTGCTGCATCCGCCGCGTCGTGTTATGTACGCTTGCCAAACGCGCTTGATTTTTGTGTCCCAATTAGCGGGGTGGTGGGGGAGGGCCCGTACGCCCTCCCGGCCACAGACAGCCGGAATGCTTTTCAGTGTGGACCAAGGAAGAAGATGCCGTCGACCTTGGGAGCCGATTTAGATATGGCCTCGTCACGGCACCTCGTTTTTGATCTTCGCATACGACGGGAATGGAGCATGGGTGAAGGCATATATCACTGGACGCAAAGCGAGAGAATTTCGATACTTTAGACGTGCGGGAAGCCATCTTGGAGGTGAGGATAGAGACGCTAACCTTTTACCTCGTTAACTGGTACAGACGCTGATAAAGAGATAAAGGCGCCTAGATCCCGAATGGGAATATATGAGAGTGAGGGAACAAATGTAAGCTGCCACACATACGTTAGAAAAGACATGGGTTTGCCAATTTTCTATAGGAAATGACACGGACATAGCTAGGAGGGGAGGTATCTCCCACCCCCTCCAGCGATTCCACTGGAACTTCATGATAAGAACAAACTAGAAGTTCTCTCTCAAGTCGTCTCTGTCAACGAAATTGTCAGCATCCGCGTGGGAGCACCTTGCAGCGTCTTCCTGAGGGGTGACACTTTTCAGGACCCTTGAACAAATTTCTTCGTATACCATGCCGTACTAGATTAAAATCGCTGATAACTCCGACTTGAATGTACGGAATCAAAAGGCGCCAAATACAGCACTGATTGCACGAGACACTGCTGCTGATTGATTTGTGGGGTTTAACGTCCCAAAACCACCATATGATTATGAGAGACGCCGTAGTGGAGGGCTCCGGAAATTTCGACCACCTGGGGTTCTTTAACGTGCACTCAAATCTGAGTACACGGGCCTACAACATTTCCGCCTCCATCGGAAATGCAGCCGCTGCAGCCGGGATTCGAACCCGCGACCTGCGGGTCAGCAGCCGAGTACCTTAGCCACTAGACCACCACGGCGGGGCACGAGACACTGCTGCTAACGAGCATTGACGCCACGGTCTGAAACACTAATCACACACTGAAACACTCGTGAGTCGACTCACGAGAATGACTCCGGCTCAGATCGAGCCATGAGTTTGAGTCTGAGTGAGACCCAGAGAGAGTAGTATTCCGTTCTGCGAGTCTGAGGGAAACCGATTCAGAAGAATTTTAATGAGCTTGAGTTTGAGTGAGCGTTGTTGAGGAAAACTTTGGTGAGTGCGAGTATGGGCAAACCGTAAGGACAAACTATATTTTGTAAATGAGCCTGAGTGAGCTCGATGAGGGTGGCGATCTGGGCTTTTTGATACATGGTAACATGATAATTGATGTGGTGTCTCGTCTCCAATGTGTCTTCTTTTGCCCTTGTACTCAGACTTTGCTTCCATCGAGTGCAGCTTCACTGTATTTGCCACCTATGGCAACAGGCAGTGCTAAGGTTTTTCTGCCTGCTGCTCCCTGTATATTGTGATCGCGCGGTAAAAAGGGGCAGGTGTCCTCGCTCTACCCTGCACAGTTTCGTAGTTGGGTGCGGTGGAACCTAGCGCACACTATACCGCTCCAGTTGTGACATTCCTGGACACGCCGTTACGAATACGTGGTACTAGTCACGATTTTAGGGGCCCGGGATGTCGTGTGCTCTGGTTGTATGCTGTCGTAGTGGCTAGGCGTAACGCAGCCAGAATCAAGCTGTAGCGTATTTAGCGTGTGCTCGCGCCAGAGAGAAGCCTTCATCCTCTGGTTACGCCAGTGCCTTGATGATCATATTGAGTAGAGAGTACTTTGTGGGTCCGGGCTGCCATGTGTTATCGTCGCTTGACGTAAACCTGGCAAAATTACGCGTAATAATTATAGCAAAAGAGGAAGCAAGCGAGAAATACAAAAAGAGGAATAAAAGGCAAAATAGAAAGGAAGACAGATATAGAAAATAGAAATGAACAGAAATAATTCAGGAACTGGGAAACAGTAAAAGAAAGAAAAACAGAAGGTGAGAAAGAGAAAACTTAAAAGAAACAAGAAAGGCTGCCCAGCTCAACGCTTACTTGAGGCTTGAGCATAGCTAGAGCGAAGCTGGCTCGATACTTTGAAACTACATCCACATGTTAGAAAATAGTATTCGGTGCTGCTGAATATGTACGTACGCATTTCGGTAAACCCTTGTTTGAAATGCCCAGGTTGCTTTGCGTGTGGATGTAAGACATTAACGTCGGCAAGTGGTTGGATGTTTTGTTAGCTGCATTGAAATACAATTTAATAAACCATCAGATACTACTGAGGACTCATTGGGCTATATCAAATATGACGATTATTTTATAATATTCAGAAATGGGGCCTTGAAGTTGGGAATTTCTCGTTTGTCAGGTTTGGATGAATTCGTTCCTGAAAATGTTACACCTTGTGTGGCATCTCAAAAGAAAGAGAATCGATCGTGCCGCATCACACACAAAAAAAAGAAAGTAAGAAAGCAACAAAGGGAGACAGCAAGAGTGTTAGCGGATATACACGCACTTATTTATACTTACAGGATAAGACGGCGCTCAATTGTGAACGCAACACTTCGAAGAGTCGTTTATGGAAATAGGTCGAGTGCGCAGTTGGATAGTACCATTTACATTTCTAGATATGATTAAAAAAAGCAGTGCATTACGGACTGGAACGGGTTACTGAGCTTTAGAGCCTGCATAAAAACTCACTTGTTGCATTATGTTGCAAAGAGACAATGACTTAATAAGTTGCGTTATACATTATACTCTTAATGCCATGTGCCTGTTGCTTTCTCTGGTGTGCCTTGCGGAAGTTTGCAGCTAGCCTTACGGATGCTCTTCGGCCACTTCACTGTATACAAAAGGGACACCCCGTTTGTTTGTACTGACGGTGCCATTGTGTTTTGTAAGATTATGTAAATTTCGATGATAAATGCACACTTATGTGGTAGTGAGCTTCCGACACCGGAAAGCACTCGCGTTGTGCAACGTTAGAAAGAGAACAAATTGAATACAACAATAGTTGTGAGTACCATTGATCTTTTGTAGGTTGCTGCGTGACATCTAGGCGTGCAGAGAAACAAAAAAGAACAATATCACTTCAAAAAGTAACAGCTGCTAACCATAGAATGATTGTTTTTGAACAAAGGCATTCGTAAGTAAAAAAAAACACCGATGATAATGATACCCCCTAATGAGAATTCTCAGCGCAGCTTCGGGTTGGGGAAGGACTAACTGTGAGGCTTTGGCTTTCCGCAATGTTTCAACTATGCCGTAATCATAATTTTTTTAATGAGGACATTATCCCGCTATACCATTATTCATTTCTGTGTGGATAAGACAGATGCGCGCTAAATATCTGTATGTATCACGTGCACACTGTTGATGCTGCATGCGGCCGTGAGCCCTTTGCAGTTGTTGGGAAGTATCAAACCACACACTCGCAGCGCAGCTGATATCGCGGGGGCACCAGTCGTTATTTCACTCTTCTACACAAAGACCGTTTAAATACCGGTGCAGAGGTGCGTAGCCATTTGTTTGGGGAGGCTACCTGCCCTCCCATATCAGAGTATGACGTACTCTGAATCGTTTAACTTTTTTTTTCTAAACACAACGCCATTTCTGGCCGTACATGGTGCATGTACAGGGTCTTCTTCAAAAGGAGTTTAAAACCGCATCATGGCCCTGTGGCCGAATATTTGACTGCCACGTAGGGAGCGTGATTTCAAATCCCATTTGAAAGTGGATATTTTTTCCCGTTTTATTTTTTTTTCTGTTTATCGCTTACACCACCAAATGCGATGGCGACGCCACCCAACGCCGAAACGTGGGTCTAAAAACTTTGTTAAGAAAAAATTGACAAAATTAATAGTTGCTGATCAATAGAAACAGGTCATCGAACGCGAGCATATTAAGCTAGAAATGTCATGTACGAAAGCTAACCATCACCAGCGCCTATCTATTTAAAGGAAAACAAAACCACTTCATTCTGCATTTAACAAGCCCCTTTTGTTTCTTGGCTTGATTTTAAAAGTTGGAATCTATTTTCATAAAAAAGCACGTCTTTAGTTAGGTCAGTTAGGAAAGTACGGGATGGGCTGATTCACCTATGACAAAATCCAACCGTGGTGAATATAAGCACAACACTGTGTGATTGCACATAACTCAGTTACTATAGATAACATAGCTGACTTGTCTAAACATTTATTTCTTTACGTATACTGAGTTATTTTTTCAAACTGAGTTAACTTGAGTCGCTTGACGCATCCGTGTTGCTGAACACTGTATACTGTGTAAGTTATCTGTTGCGTGTCAACCTCCATTTGCCCACTTCTTAACTGACGGTGTCGTACAGTGGAGTAGCTAGAGGGAAAGAGGGCTAAACCTTTCTCCGGAATTTTAAAAATTTTGCCTGTTTCCACACACACACACACACACACACACACACACACACACACACACACACACACACACACACACACACACACACACACACACACACACACACACACACACACACACACACACACACACACACACACACACACACACACACACACACACACACACACACACACACATGAACTTACATAACGTATGGTTCAACTTCCCGTCCCCCCATCCCCCCCAAATATATCTGGCTAGCTACGCCACTGGTGTCATAGAATAACTTCTTTGGCTTCATTCCGGGTAAGAACCGGCAAAGTCTGCGACACCCGATTTTATTCCTTATATAGGACACTATTCCGGCACCATCTCTGTCACACCCCTGCAGTTACTTTTTCGTTGCCTGATAAGTGACGGCGAATTAAAGAGACGCTAAAGAGCGAAACAACTTTTCGCATATTAGGGAAGTAAAATTTCGCAATCCCGAAAACACCACTGTTACCGCGAGCAGAGACATCATCTTGAGATTCCCGCAACAAACACCGTGACGTCATAAAATTTGAAGGTGACTACTGGGTCCTAGGTAGCTTCCAAAGTGCGTTGTTATCTGTGGGTGCCATATATACTTAGCATACGAATTTTCAGAAAATTTCGTCGAGACAATATTTCAAAACTATAAAAAATACATTTCGATATTTCTTACGTCACGCATGGAGCTTAGTGTGCGAAATTTAACAATGAATCTTCAACCTTAATTTCCTCCGCTAATAATGATTTATGACAGCGAAACTTGTATCGTTAGAATTCTCAGAGTGCAGTTTATCAATCTCAACCAAGTCGTCGTTTCTCTTTAGCGTCCCTTCGAGTTCAATTCTCTCCGTTTCCCACGCGCTGCGATGCTGCTTATCGTGGTATAGAGGTATACAGCGGGTCCCGAGCAAGGAGGATTAAAAAAAAAATTGCTGGAGTGAAAGTGGTTGCGCAGAAGCAAAGCCGTTCCTCTGGCAAGATGGCAGCTGTGGCGGTCATCTTACTAGGGGCATGAAAAAGCATCACCGTTCAGCGATTAAAAAACGGGGCGTTACCCTCACACGCCCGACGAGTTTAATGTGGGAACTCTTTCGGGCCATATATTGCTCCAACTGCGCCTTACAGTTACTAGTTTTTTTTTTCTTAGTGAGCCTCTAATTGGAGGCAATGTTCTTTAAATATTAAGTCATCCATACTCGTTTCTATGTGTTATTTCGTCGGGAACAACTATCTTTCAATATAAAGCTAACGCAGAATTTACATAATATATCAAAGCCACCTGATCTGTAAGTGGACATCATCAGAAAAGAGCATGTTTCCACCATCTTGGCAGTGGCAAAAGCTGGCTTCACTTCTACTGGCAAGGCATTGCGGGAGCTTCCACTTCAGCAATTTTTCTTTAATCCTCCTTGGTCTCGAGTCGTTACAGGGTTGCTACTAGTCACAGGAGAGAGTGCGAAACAAGTCAAATTGTATAGGGACCGAGTTGCGCGTCCATTACATGGCCCGTCCGACACGGCGGCTGGCGTTTCTGCACTGACCCGCCAGGCTGGCTCTCAGCGGTGCATCGCTGTAGTACACGGCGTGACCACCGCCGCTTCGCGTTCAAAATCGAATGAGGCAATGCCTTTCGGGACGTCGCAGGGGGCGTGTTGGCGATGATTCGGTTGCGCCGCCATTTCTTTTGTCCGAGAGGCTCGTCGACGCAGCCACCATGCGTGCGTTGGACGGCCGACTCGAAAGAAGGATGAGGAAAGGGAGGAGGACGGGATGCCGCCGCAGTTTACGACACTGCACGCTCGGCGGACGTACTTACGCAGTCTGGGGAGAAAACAAAGGACGGAATCTGGCTGTCGCAACGAGGCGAGAATCACGAGCGCGCCGCGGAACGCGGTAGCCGTCGCTTTTATAGCGCGGCGCTTTACATGAGCCGTGGCTCGTGTGACAGCTCCATCTCATCGCCAGCACGTGGCGACGAGAACGTGCCGAGAGATTAGTTCGGGTTCCCTGGATATCTTGGTACATCGACATCTCCGTGAGCATCGCGTTGCGATGCGATGCGTTTGAGTGCGGGGAAAAAAAAATACGTGAGAAGTCAGTGGCCTTAGGTGGCCTTCACACCTTGTCTGTCTGTCGCTTTCCACACTCCGTGGCGTCATCTTGCTCCTTTCGTCGCTACTCTTTTAACATGCTCTTATAATTCAGTTGTATTTACACTTACGCAAACACCTCGAACAATTGTATGTCCCTTTTTTTTACATTAATAGAGGCAAACAATGTGTGCTTGTATACTGTTACATGCGTCGATTTGACAATGTATTGCTAGCTTGCACATGCCTGTCAATTGGTGTTTGTTTGAAGCCTATAGTGAACCTATTTAGCATCGCCCTAGTTAAAAGAGAACAATATATCATAACTGTTGAAAAAGTACACTGTCATTATTAAAACCGAGAATGGGTCAACTGGATTTTTTTTCTTCTACAATCAGTCTCGGTTCGTAAACATTAAGCCTTTTCAATGTTCTGTATGGCGAGCCTCAATGTTCAATATCAAGTCTGTTCCTTTCATAATTAACATAAATGATCTACCACGTAATATTCCGGTTCTAATCCGCATGTACGCTGACAATTGTGCTTTACCGTATATACGATTTAAAACACTAATGATCGCATCGTTAATAATTACTCATTTGCGTCAATTCAATCATAGTTGGACACTTATCGGATGCGAATTGTCTTCCGTAAAGCTGTTCATATGCAACGTCCTGAACTTGATCTAGCTTCTTTTAGCTATTCGTTTCATGGGTCACCTGTACAGAAGAAAGCTATATGCTGTCTATTGTTGAAATGACAGGTATTTTTTCCCCATTTTTCGTCTTCATAATCTTCCGGCTTACTAGTCTGTGTTCTCGACTTCACGTTAAATTTTCAAATTTTCTGACGTTCTCATTGATTCTTCAAGATTTCCTTGAATGATCAATTACATCTCACTCTATAAACCTACACCAACCACGTATTATCTCGGGGCGAACACGTATCCTTTTAGTCACCCAACTAGTATACGTTCAAATGAAATTTTTGTCCACACTATTGAACTACGGAATCTTTTACCCAGCCATGTTATATCGTTAGTCCTTGCTGAATTGGTTTTGTATACTAAGAAACATTGATCTTTATGTTCAATTACATTTGTGTTGTTTTGTAACTTTATTTTTATACCTCCACTCCCGCGATAAACCTCCAGGCTTGTAGTATGTTTAAACAAAGAAAGAAAGAAGCAAACAAACAAACAAGTACATAAATAAAGAAATAAATTGGCGCTTGATTTGTCTGATTGAAGTACGCGTTGGATTCTTACTAAAGTGTCTGGTTTTTACCGAAATGGACGTTTTTTTTTTTAAGGGCAGACCTTTAAGCCCGAAAACATTTGCATCGAAAGAACAAAGAAATTTTACTGCATTTGTTATGTTCACGACGTTCAGCATGACGTTTAACTTGGGTTAATTGGTTTGTTCTCTGCAGTTCCGTTCATTCTCTGCAGTTGTCATTCCTCGTCATGTGTTCGCATGGAGCTCTGAATCCATTTCTTAGGGCCAGGACACCGAATGACATCAAATGAAATGAGCCAGTGGAAAAAAAAAAACACCAACGTAAATTGCGGTACAACTCTGCGCGTTTAATAATCTCGTGTTTCGTTTTCATTACTTTTGTTTTTGCGTTGCGCTACTCGCGGTAAGCATTATTTGCTAAACAATTTTGTTTCTACTCACTTCTCCTTTGCTTCGTTCTATAGATGATCAGGATTACGACAGGCGCGCCAGTGCGAACGACTGACCCCTCGCGATCGAATTTAGACCGTGATAAAAGGTGATAACTCTACTTGACGACAAGTTTGTTGCATAGTCTGTAGCCCTTTACACGGTCACAGCGTCACGTGTGCATCGCTCGAGTGAACGTAAAATCCGATTCTTAAAAAAATAACGAAGCACGTATTTAACAAATTCTACCAAAACTGTAGTGGCTGAAACTCAAGGAAGGGAGGGTAGAGGGCATTAAGAAACAACGACAAAATTTACAACCGTACACTTTTTATTTAATGGCTTTATAGGATAACTTGTACTGGTTTAGGTCAGATAAATATTAGCACTGCCTTCAGTATATATCCAATTATTTGATTCGCGTATAAGCAATTGTGTACCATAGGAAAGTACATATATTGAGGCACGAATTAAACAGGAAACTGCAGCAGCCAGTATTATGAAAGAGCATCTGTTTGAGCATGTCGGTAATTCATGTTCACTTTTAGGGCACACATTAAGAACAAAAACAAGGAGCAAGCGCTGTATCTCCGTCGTTCTTTTCCGTCTTATTTGTTGCTGTGCCCTGTAAAAAAGATGTAATCGGTCGACTACCGTTCCGACAGGTTGGCGCGAAGATTCGAAAAACTACAATCGAGAACGAAAGATTATATAAGAGCCTCATAAAATCGGGAAGTTTTCAGTCGTAAGCTGTAATCGGCTTACATGGAGGCATGTGCACTCGGAGAATGCCAACTGTGGCCTTAAATGGGGCTGTGGTGGGGATTATGGCGTCTCGTGGAGGCAAGAGGAAGTCCTCTGGAGGCGAATACTTAACGCTCACTCATACGCACATGAGGGCTGAACACGTGGTCACTGGATACTGCGGTCGCCAACAGAAGCAAAAGTACACCCCGCCCCCCCCCCCCTTTTTTTTTTCCACGCGCAAGCGCCCACGAACACAATCCGAACGAAAGTGGCATACAGTGAACTTAATTACAATTTTTCAATCAGTGCGTTAATCTTTCCTTCGTCTAGAGAAAAATCGACCATAAAACAATTAGAGATACCAGACAATTAGCGCTTAGGGCACTACAAAAACAAACACCCGAACAGCGTCAATTTTCTGGGGCGACGCGGTCCCTGCATTGGATCGCGTGTGAGAACTGGTGGTATTAGCAGCTATAGTAAGACAGTGCTAATGAGACGTCCCCCACGGTCTATGCACTCCACTGCTGTAGCTGCCTCTCATAAACGGTGAGAACAATTTCTAGAAGCGCACGTTTCAAGCGATAAATGATTACCCACCGTTGAAGCTGCACACTGTCAAAACGTTTGTCTGTTTCGGAAATCCGGCCAGAAAATATGGGAGAAAGGCTACCCTCAAACGAGGATGCACCGCGTTTTCGTGCTTGTTTAAAATCCTAAACGTATACGTTGCTGGGGCTGGTAGTAGGATACAGTTACAGGAAACAGGGTATAGTTCGCCGATTGCATGCATCGCGTAGAAGTGTCACCCAAGCTTCAAGCAAGGCCCAGCTTGAATAGGGGAGTCCGAATCTTATGTCTAGCTGCTTGCTGTTCACATTGCAAGCGCGTTTTAAGTGTCACGGCCGTTTTCGACATACGAGAAACGTCCCTGTAGGCTATCGAAAGAAACAAAGAAAGGAGCGTAACGTAAACACGACTTCGTATCCATCGACGACGCGTGCAAACGAGTCGACCCCCGACGACGACGTCCTGGCACAGCGCAGCGTGCGTTCGCTTGTCGCGACGTCTCCCGCCGCGCACGCGAGCGTAGTATAGCCCTCAAGTACGGCGTCGGATACCCTCTTTCGCGCATCCGCCGGACAGCGGTCGATGAGTCGCTCACGCCGATCGCATCAGGGACGCGTCTCTTCTGCGTGCCGGCGCGGCAAAAACGAGGAAACAAGCTCGCCACCGGCGTCATGCGGCGGAGGCCAACTTTCTACTCGGTTTCCTTTCCCCTGCGGCGTGGCTGCAGGGGCGGATGATGACCGCCCACTCTGCCATAACGGGTCGCCTGCCTCGGGGCAGCTGCGGCACCTCCTCGCCCGCAACCCTCATTCACTTACTGTGCTCGCTCACCTTCGCACCTCTCGCTTCCACTCCCCCCTCCTCCCATTTCTTGCCTTTACGAAGCCACCATCAGTCTCGATTGAAGTATGCAGATGTACTGTGATCCCTGAAAAACTAGAGGGGAGTCAGGAGAGAGAGAGAGAGAGGAGTGTTCTTTAGACGGACTACCCGAGCTCGTCGCAGAGACTTGCTGGTAACATCTTGTTGTTTTCGCTCGGCACCCATAGGTAATGGAGAGTGAGCGCGGAAGAAAGGAGTTTGGTTGCTTTTCATACTTTTTTCTTTCTTTCTTGAATAGAACGGTGCAGACGAAGGCACGCGAGAAAGAGGGTGTGGGGTCTAGGGTTAGGAGCTCTTCCACCTTCACAATCGTGGTACGCCACTCATGCATGCGCGTGGTTCTTTAAGGCTTTGGGGGTATTGCGCAATGTAGGACAGAGGCAGCTGATTGGCGGCGCCAGGAATGCCGATGGTCGGGTGTAGCTCTATAAAAACGGAGATGAGCCACGCTGTGGAGTCATCCGCAACAACTTGCCTCTAGTGCTTGCCCCTATCTCCCGATTCGCTCCCCGAGTGCCCGACTCTTGCAGACATGCACAAGGTGAGTGCGCCAACCGGAAACGACAGGGCGCCGACGACACCAGGTTCCGTTGGATTTGAAAGCCGCCACCCCCGGTTCTACGTGGTTCGGGACCTTCCTCGAGAAACCGCGCTCCTTGGGATTACGCCGCGCGGTTCCCACCGGCCGCGATTCGTCGTCGTCAACGCGCACTGGTCATGCGCGGTCATCATTCTCTTCACTCATTATCTCGGAACCTTTACTCGTGGTTTAGCCGCATTACCACCTATGCTCCTCGTCATCCGTTTCACTTAAGAAACGTTCGCATACGTTTTCGCGCCATATTCAGTCAATCAGTGTTTCGGAACCTTAGCCAGTCTACTATAGGCTTTAAATGCAGCCTTCATAGCCTGTTACCGAGTATCTCTAAACCATACTTAACGAGTAATTGTCACTGCGCTGACGAATCAGCTTGCATCCAAGATTTCATTTCCTAGCCTACGTTCAGGCGACATTAAAACTTGTCAAGTGTGAATTACCGAACGAGTTATTGTGCATGCGTGATATTACTTTCAATTGCATATGCATGTTCAATAGTGTATTGATCGCCTATATTTATTGCCATCAATCGCGTCTGTAATCCGCATTGGTATTGAGGTAGACGATGCAAAGCTATACATTCAGGTTTTATTAATCTTTCTCACAACTTTCTTAAAAACCACGGTCCTCCACGAAGTTTTTATTCATGATGCTGTTGAATTGTGTGGTCACACTGTATTACTTATTCTTTGTCTTATACCAAAGTTGTCGTAGAAAGTCTAGCCAGGTCTCTCATTTAAGGCATCAGTGTTAATACTTCACTGACATATTGTTACACCCTTGCGAAGCACAAGCTTCACAATAAATTGTAAAAACCTGTACTGTCACTTGCCAGATTACTAGACACAGCCTTGTCGTCACTACTTTCATACTTAACTTGAAGATGCGTTCACATAGCGCTTTCACATTGTTATGGAGGTGAAAAGAATTGAGTTAACGCTTAATGTTAAGCCAATCACCCGCGGTGTGCAGCCGCTGACTGCAAACGATTAGCTAATAGCAGCAAAGAGAGGTCAGGTGATTGCCGCAAAGTAAACCCCACCGTCAAGGAAAGATGGATTCGAGGACGTCGAAGACACGGACGAGGGCGAAATTACAACTAAGTTGGAAGTTTACGCTCGTCCGTGTCATTTGCGTCCTTGTCTAGCTTTCGCGCAACCACATTTCCTTGCAAATACGAACCAACAAACCCTGTAGAAAGCTTTGTTAAACGCCACCTTTGTAGAGTATGCATAATTGTTTTTCGTTGTCATTTCCCTTTGTTAAAAAAGAAGTCTCGTAGAAACGGTCAAACATCTATTCAAAATTAAAAAAAATGGTTCTACCATATCCTGAACAACAAAACAACATTGTGTTTCTTTGACAGAATCTTGCGCAATATTTTTTAAAACCCTTTGTAATAGCCCACAAGATGGAGTGTACTTGTACGTTCCAGTTAGTCACATTCATTTATTCAGTACGTAATCTTTACGAATTGTTCTACCTAAATGTAGCAAAACCATGCGCTAACTGCTCTCTACGTTTGCTTTCTTCCAGTTCGTTATTCTCCTCGCCTTCATCTGCGTCGCCGTAAGTAGTCCTGTCTTTTTTATTCAGTGTTCCATACTTTGAGTTACTTCATGTTGAAACTAATTTCAACATTGGACTAAATTAAGCTCATAAGTTAAGATAATGCGATAATACAACAGTTGATTAAGAAAAAAAAAAGAGTAGAGGTCGGAATGCAGAGCATGCCTCTAGCACGCTGCTCTTCATCGTTGTGGGGACAAAGGTTGAGTAGGCGGTAGAGAGTGGTATGATGACAGGTGACTATGATGTGGTACAACGAGTTACAATACTAAACATTCGTAGAGGAAGGTAGGATGGCAAGTGACCATGGTATAGTAAATGAGTAACTTTACCACACACGTTGTCCTTCGCTAGCATTTGTACTGCGTTCAGATGTCTTCACAGCACAGAAGATGCTCTATCGACGAGAATCTCAGCCTGTGTCATTCATCTATCATACAATTAAATGTCCTTAGGTTTGCCGCCTATGGAGGACACATGAAAATGATAAAAATGCGGTATAACGAATAAGCACCATATTGTAACATAAAAGTTAATGATGTAATGACTGTTAATGTTATGATTAAAATAAAGAGAAAATATTCTATTATAACTGCGCAAATGCGTAGTGGGGTTAACTGAAGTATGCAGTGAAGTCACGCGCGTTTCTAATTATGGGGTTCCTGAATGGTAACACATACGGGAGCGTTTTATCTTTCTTATGTTTATCTAAATTTGTGCGCAATTATCGCCATACTCTCAATCGTAAACCTTTTTTTTTCTAAACACCTTACACAGGAAACACGTTGTTGTAACTATCGCCGTAATAGCTACGCCAGAGCCTAAAATGAATGATAGCGAAAACGTCAACAGCTAGCGTAAGCAACTACTTGCTGTGCTTGATAGGTGCGAAGTCCCTCACTGAGTAAATGCTTCAAAATTATTATTCGAACCAATACACAGGCAACATTACGTCGAGAGAACGCACAGAGAAGACACTACTCATGCGAGCACACTTAGAGTTCCTTCAGAGTCATTTTCGAATACATAAATAAGCAAGGAAGGCTGATGGGCAGCTCGCATAGAAGTAAACCAAAAAATCATCCTGTTTTCCACCCTTCTCTGAGACATTGGGAAAGGAGAATAGAGAAATGAGAGAGAGCGAAGGGGAGAAGTAAAAAGAGCAGTGAACTGATTGATACGTGCTGAACTGCACCATACGTATGCAGGAAGCGATAACTCAAGAGCGGTTACCTCAGGAAGAACAAAAATACTTTTAATACCTCGTTACACAAATCAATGAATTCAGGAGACATTTAGGCTAAGGAAAGCATAGGTGAACATTAGCTGTTGTGTTTAAGAGTAGTGTTGTATTATGGGGCTAGTTGAAATAAAGTGCGCGAAAATTCACCCTTTCCGGTGGTGGACGCTCACTAACTCTCAAAGGAATTTCCATGTACAGAAACACATAATGAAGTTGACGTGGAAGCGCCTCCCGTTTCAACTCAATCAGCACTGGACACGTTATTCGGTGGTTGGACTGCAATTCGAATCAGTGATCGGTAATTCGAATCAGTGTCGGAGGCGTAATTCGCCTACACTACAGATAACAGTTAATATCCCCTAACTCCTATGCTTACTTCCACTGACCTAACTGTCTGATCGATACATTTGTTTGTGTCTTACGAAAACACGAGCTCGTAGAAAAAAAAAAGCCACTCCATTCACTTATTGTCATATGGACTGATAGGGAGCGATGATGGTCTTGCAGTACCTTCACGAAACGCGGCTGATCGTTTAAAGAGCTTGTCTTAGAAGCATAAGGAAAGCCCGATAATTGCACACACTTTACTGAGAAGCCTTAGTAGCGTTAGTTTGGGTGAGTATAGCAGTTTGTGAGGAACATGCTGCAAAAAGAAAAGAAAGTAGCAGCTGCTCCAGTCACCAGGTGAAGCCGGTTTGGCGGAACTATCGAGTCATTTGCGTATATCACGGCATACCGGCGGAGTCTGCTCTTAGACCTTTGACCGGTGGTCAGACGGCTGGAGCACCGGCGAAACCAGTCTGCGGCACTAATGAATCTGGTAATTCGCGTTACTGCGTGCACGTGACTCAACGCGCGTCCTTGCAAGGTTTAAGTCCTTCATTCGCCATGCTGTGCACGTGCAGTGGTTACTTCGTAAATGAAACCAATGACCGTCGTTTTTTTTTTGGGGGGGGGGGGAATCAGAAAAAAGATAAAGTTGCGAGAGACGCAGGTTGAATAACTGGATTACGAGCCGTGGTAATGAAAAAAAAAGAATTACAGTTCGGGGACCGACTTCAGTATGCTGGCTCACTGCCACATAGAAGAGGGGGGGCGATTGACGGAAAGCCAGATAGGTTAGCTAGCCTTTATCTAGAAAGACGGAGACGAAGATAAGCAGCAAAGCGAAGAGAGATTAACCAAGCGTATGCCCGGTTTGCTACCAAGCACTGGGAGAGAGATGTATATAAAGTGTGACAACAGGGACAAGATCATGACATATTGGAGTGAGCACACCAGTTCTACAAGCGTCCCTCTGTCTTTAGACTTGACGCTGGCAGATGGGTTAGAAATCCAGACTGTTTAGATTTTTAACCTACGAAGGCGGATAACCGGCGTGAAAGAGATGGACCGTTGTATAGGTCTAAATGAATCACGGGCATACTCTGCACGGGAGCGTACACTATTTCACTGCAGGGTGTACATAGAGACGATAAAGCCCTTCTCGCTGAGTGCTCCTTACGCAGTGTCTCTTTGTACCAATTAAAATTTAAAGCTTTACGAGACGTTTGAGCACCAAAAAAAAGTTTTTGCCAGCGCAGGAACCAGATCGAAAGCCTTGCTATGTGCTTCATTCATTCTAACCGCTGTTCTTCCCCTAAATAAAGAGAGAATACAGGAAAGACAATGACGTTAAATAAACTTTGACCCGTTCGCTACACTACACGTGGGGAAGGGTACGAGGAGGCAAAAGGGGAGATAGAGAGAGAAACGAGTAGTGCACGGAATTAACAATGCAGATGCATGGTGCAGTGTATCCCAAACGCAGTCGCTTAAGTCAGTAGCCTTCAAGTTGACTTTCTTTTCCTCAAACTTTCGCAGGCTGCGCAGAGGGGTGGCTTCAACCCGGTGCAGGAGAACTACCCTCCGATCCCGTACTCCTTCAACTACGCCAGCCAGGACGCCGAGGGCTCGCACACGCGAGAGGAGAGCGGAGACGGCAACGGACGCGTCACGGGCCGCTACACCATGACGCTGGCCGACGGCCGCACCCGTACCGTCAGCTACACGGCCGACGAGAACGGCTACCGCGCCGAGATCGTCACCAACGAGTTGGGCACCGAGTCCAAGAACCCCGCCGACGTCGTGATCCAGTCTAGCGCGCCGACCGGACCAGAGGCCGCCATCGCCAACGAGGGCAACCGTCCCCGCGCCCCCGCCGGTCCCAGGGCGGGCTGAGCCGAACGTCTCACCCTTGAAGCGAGCTTCGCCTCGGAACACCTCCGCTTCCCCGGCGTGTGATTCCGTGTTACGACTACGGAAAGACCCCCGCGCCAGGCGAGAGCGCCAGGCGCGTTCCCTGTCGCTCTGCCGGGCGTTGTAAATTTTTCTTCCTCCTTCTCGGTCGTCCTTTCTTATTCCGTCCTCCCACGTTGTCCCGTGTCTGTTGTTCGTGTGTCACCTCGACGCCCTTTTCCTCCGCGTGTTGAATGTGGGGTTGGGTATGCGTATCCTTTGTACTCGTCGCTTTTCCGTCGTCATTGCGAGTGAAGAAACCTCCCCCACCTCTGTTTAAAGCGCGCCAAAAGCATCGCTCCGGGTTTCGAACTGCCGCTTTCTTTCCTAGCGACGCTCAAGGACCTGCTAACGCGGTGTGGGTGCCACGCTTGCCTTGCTATGGAAGCGGGTTTCCTGCCTGCCGCTTTGTCTAAAGGGTGTCAGCTGCGTTGCTTCGTTGTCATGCGGTGATCGAGAGTGACCGCTCCTTTTGTAGTCGCTTCACATACCCTTCCGATCACTCCTACTCGTCTCTTCTTCATTCCTTCATTACAGCACGTGCCAAGGTGCGCGGTATCAAAGCTGCCTTTCGTGTTGCGCTCATGAGTGTTTCGTCTCTCACGTCTCGTTTTCACCATGTCATTGCCGGCTGCACGAGACCGTCGTTTGTCCTGTTCCCCGCGTCTTTCACTGCTATGGATATATTAAAAAATAGTCCTACGTCTCGAATTGGGTTGCCTCTTTTGTGTAACTTTTGAGCACAATAAAGAGTGGTACTCATGTTCCACTTTTCTGGTGTCTTATTTTCTCTCAATCGCTAAAAGTCGAGGGATCGAGTCCCGGATGCTTTTTGACAGAAACGAAATGCCGAGAAGACCGCGTACTTACATTTAGGGGCCCGTTAGGATGCTCCTAAATAGTCTCTGAGAACATAAAAAATGATAACAAAAGAGCGCATTATGCTCTATTGGCGTTTCTAGTTTTCCCGGCTCATTTCGTGACGTCAAAATGAGCGACAAACGTGACGTCATCAAGGCAAATGCTCTCCATTGGTCCATACACGAGAAATATCAGTTTGAACTGCCTACTACACAGCTTAGTCACAAAGCCACCTACCCGTTCTTCATCTCGCGCAGCGACCGTGCGCGATCAGCTGATTTCGCTTCGTTCTGTGTGTTTCCGACTGCGCAAAAGTAGATAATAGTATGAAGCCGACAAGCACAAAATCTTGATACACTTAACGCTTAGTGCTGCTTCGTGCACGTGCTTTATGAACAAAAAATAATAAGTGGCGAGGAGGTAGCATCGCCAGCAGGAGGGTTAGTGATGCTAAAAAGAAACTGCTCTCTCGTCCATGGACTCGGGAGATAATTAGGGGCCCTTTAAACAAGCGCACATGGTCAAAATTTACGGAGCCCTCCTATACGAGGTCTCTCATAATCATATCGCGCTTTCAAGACGTTCAACATCATTTATTCTATTCTCCTTGGTGAAAAATAATTATTGCCAAATCAGCGCACCAACTTCGTCACAGTAGAAGACGACAAGATATGGTCATCAAAGAACTTATCGTTAATAAACGACTGCATAGTGCGCAGTGCCATTACAAGATACGCTATCCTGTGATCCTTGTTATCTCCAGAGGTGCCAGAAGAACACAGTACAGCTCGCTTGAATTCGTCACATTAATATCAGTAAACTCGCATTCCCGGAAAAGCGAACTTAATTGGGGCTATCGGCCATTTCTTACTTTCGATAACAACCTTCTATATCATGAAAGAACAATGTGTGGATGAATGAGGTTCAGTGCAGAGCACTTTGGGAGTTTCCAGCACTGGTGGTTCCAGCGACTCGTAAGAAGATAGATCACATTTCTGTCAGACAAATGAGGAGGAGGATTGAAAGAGGAAGGACAGGGAGGTTAGCCAGTTCTCAGACCGTCTGTTGAAATTACCAAGGGCTGTACTTGCGAACCAACTGCGGCTACCGCTTGTCGACAAACAATACGAATGGCAAAGCTATGCCAGTAATTTCAAGGACCTTCTTGATTTTGCAAATTTATGTTTCACATAGATGGAAGAAATACAGTGCTGAGATATCCGCTGAATTAATTGAAATAAAGCTATTGCGCTAAAGAAAATGAGGTACGTTGCTAACAATGAATGCATGATTTTCTTAAAACAACATATTTTCTGGTTCCCACATAATAGATGAAAAAGAGAAAGTATCCTATAAAATATACGAGTGAACGTTTCTATACCTGTGTCGGAATTTCCTAAACGTCATAAATTGAAGTTCTATAACGGAAAAATATTGTTAGAAATTGAAGCAGTCACCTCAGCATTACGACTTTTCTTTTTTTTCAGAACTGATTTTTCTTTCAATATTTCTGAAGACAAAAGACTGATGAACGACAGGACAAGCCGCTTGTACTGCTGTTGCAATGTTTCCCGTCTTCACATTGAGCTTGATAGATTTCTTGAGATAAACGTCCGCCACATAGCCCACTTGTCCATCTTCGGGCGTAACCATAATGATATTACACTTGCAAAAATCCTAAACACAACTCTGCGCAATATACCGTAGTGAAACATATGTGATTAAACTGATGCTTAAAGGAATAATGAAAGAAGATAATTTCGAAGGCTCGTTTTCTTTTGTTTGACATAGCCTTAGTGAAAAGCAGCAGCTAATGAAGCCAAGGAGACCACAGTGGATGTCAGTTGTACTGTTTCCAGTGCAGTGAAATAATAGTGATATTTTATTTATTTATTTATCGCTCCTGCAGGCCATTATGCTGGCCCCTGCAGGAGGGGCAAATACAGTGACAAGGCATTCACAAAAAGACTAACAATGCAAGAAGAAAAACGTACAGTGCAAGACGCATGGGATTCACGACACAATTGCAAGAAATGTTTAAACACTAAATATTAGGAGAAGTGGTTTTCCAATTCTTTCGTAAAGGTTTCCGATTGTATGACGTGAACAGGTAAAGAGTTCCATTCTTTTATGGTGCGCGGAAAAAACTGTTCAGGTGAGATTTGGTTTTGCCGAATCTAGGCGTGAGAGAAAAGCTGTGTCTGTGTCTAGTCGACCGTGTGTTTAGGGGCACTAAAATATGAGGCTTCTGAAGGCCAATTTTCCCATTTATTATGTTGTGCAGGAACTGTAGGCGACTAAGTTTACGGCGGTGTTCTAGTGAATTTATTTTATTAGTAAGCATCAGAAGTGAAGGGGAATGTTCTCTTTTGTATTTTCCAAAAATAAATCTAACAGCCTTCCTCTGCACACGCTCCAAATTCATGGTGTCTTTTTTGGTGTAAGGATCCCATACAACCGCTGCATATTCAAGTTTTGAGCGCACAATTTCATTGTATGCCAAAAGCTTCGTACTCGCCGGAGCTTTGCTAAGCTTTCTTTTCAAAAACCACAACTTGCGCAAGGCTGAAGAGCATGTAAGTGATATATGATCTGACCAAGTAAGTTTGTTATTAAACGTGACACCTCAGTATTTATACTGGTCAACCTCGGTTATTATGGTGTCGTTCAGAACGTAAGAAAATATGCTAGGTCCTTTTTTTCTTGTTACTCTTTCGTGTTATAGATGTGAAGGAAGTAAAAATACACCGAACCTCGAATTTTCTCGTAAGAGAAACAGTAATTTAAGTTGTAGTGGTGTATTCAAGCTTGACAATGTCTGCAAGATCTCCAGCATATCACCTCTTCTCCCGGTTTGATAATTAGCCACTCCGTAGAATAATTACACCATTCGTACTCATCCATTTCTAGAAAAGTACGACCCATGACCCCTCGGGATTGGCGACAAGAAAACATTTAGCTGAAAGCAGACATTGCTACGAATATTGCTAGTCTTATAATATTTTTTGAGGTGTGACGTCACAAAGCCGTGATACGTAGCAATACGACTGTGAGTGATGCTGTAGGGGAGGGATCGGGAAACTTGGACCACCTGGGGTTCTTTCATGTGCACCTATATTCAGGTACACGGGCCTCAGGCATTTTCACCTCCATCATCCCGTAACCTTCGATTCAGTAGTCTAGCACGATAACAACTAGACCACCGGATTACTATAGCGAATCATTTCGGCGAATGTTGCACTCGTGAGCGTCAATAAGAGTTTACAAGCAAATCGCAAGGAAAGAACAGAAGTAAATGATATGCAGGGATTTTAACCAGCCTGAGAGGGCTTGTATGCTTATACCCTAGACAGGGGAAAGGGTTGGGAGAGGTTTAAAGATAGAGCAAGGAGAGAGAGCACGCACGCAATGTTTCCATTTCCTCAGGCACCCTCTTTCTGTACAGAGCCCTGTGTTAACTTTCATCGGAGCTGCCGGTGCCTGCCGTTTGACGCCGAACAACGGACAGCATGTTATTGGCTTAGAGGTGGCGTAAATTAAGCGCGGTGTTCAGACAAGTTGCGCTTATGGCCGTGGGGTGCCGCGACACGTCCACGTTGCTCACCGGAGAGTCCGCTAACATTACACAGTAGCCCCGCTTGAGCACACCAGAATCATAACGGGAGAGAGCCATCACATTTAATCACGCGCACTTAAGGCCATTGCACGCGCTGACACAATTTCTGCCCCTCTTGTCATTCCCCCCTGTGAGGAGATGGCAGAGTGCTGCCTGCCACCTCCTCACGTTACTTTCCTCCACGTTACTTTCTCTCACCTCCTCACGCTCATGCGAGGAGAGAAGGGAGAGTTGGCGCGTGCGCACCGGGGGAGTGGACGCTCGCCGAGGGACGGACACAGTCTCGAGCAAACGGTGCTTTGCATCTGAAGGAAAGATGCATTCTTGGAGAGCCCGAGCTTTAACCCGCGTGTACCGATGATACGAAGGCGAGAATGCATCGTAACCACTCGTTTACACAGGCACGTTATATGAGCATAGCATAGCCTTGTTAGTACAGTATAGCAGGGTGGTAGGAAAGGGAGGTTAGAGTGACAGAAAGGATACAGTAACGCCAGGCCAGCTCCGCACTGCCTTCTGCTTTGGCCGAAGGTGCACCAACTTTTGCTACTTTGTGAACTGACCGGCACATTTCACGTTGGGTCTTCGTGACCATTTAACGTGGAGATTATTTAAAGCACCATAGTAGCTCGACAATGGGAGAGCATGTTTAAAAAAAAAAGTGGTTAACAACTTAGAGTACTTGCTACTCTACTATGGGACAGCATAAAGACATCACTTGTAGGCCTCACGCTCGATGAGGCCGTGTTCTAAACGATGAAGGACAGACTCTTTGCCCAAAAATGTATTAGAGCGTTACTGGTAGGATGACTTCCAGTTGGGCGTGTTGGTAAAGGTTCACGATGAAACAAGCGCTAAAAATACACACACTCAGAGAGGACACGGACAGGCGCGTGTCTGTGTCCTCTCTGAGTGTGTGTATATTTAGAGCTTGTTTTATGATGAGCGTTACTTGTGTTTAGAAATAGTGGGTAACAATATAAAGTACCAGGTACTCTACTATGGGAGAGCTGAAAGTCGTCCCGTGGACCTCACACTTGATGAGGCCATATGGACAAAAACTAAGCTTCGAATGAGCTTAAGAACAAGCGTTGGCAATAGTCACTGTAATTAGGAAATGACAACCAGGTTCCGTCAATCTGTTTGTTTAGAAAGTGTTGTTAATGTTTAAGAGTACTTGATGTTCTTATATGGGAGAGCAAAAACATTGCCAATTTCAGTCTTTTTAGACAAACTTATTGTCACAGACGTCAATAAAAATTCAACAGAACATTTTCTTGATTGATTAATATGTGCTGTTTAACGTCCTAAAACCACAATACAATTATGAGAGACGCCGAAGTGAAGGACTCTGCAAATTTCCACCACTTGTGGTTCTTTAACGTGCATCCAAATCTGACCACACGGGTCTACAGCATTTCTGCATCCATCAAAAATGCAGTCACCGCAGCCGGGATTTGATCCCGCGACCTGCTGGTACGTCAGCAGCCGAGTACCTTAGCCACTAGACTAGGACATTTTCTTGTTAGACATTAACGATGGTGAGAAATCAGATGATGAGAAATCGATATAAAATGGCGTAGAAAGAGCAGGTACACACAACCGATCCCTCGCCACACATCCCCTTCAACGGAACCGAATCTTAACCATTGCTCTTGTTACATGCTTCACATGACTATCGGCGAGATTGATCTGCTGACACGAACGGCTCTCCAATCAATTACATCACGCATATTGGTTATCTCTGAAATAATAGTAAATCAAAATAGAGTGCTTTGTCTTCTAAGTCAAGTTCTTGTAATACGAGCTCTTCATGTGAAAAACTAAGGAGAGGCCAATCCCGTAGGGATGGGCGTTTCTCCGCTAACACCATACCTACGGAAAGGACAAAGCGTGCAGTGGGCGCCGGTGTTTCTCCCAGAAAAAATTGCTGCTAATGAGCAATAAGGCACAGAAGAAGGGTTAACGAAGGCAATTTGCGGCATTGCACTTATTGAGGGTACTTTGACAAGGCATTGGTGGTGCGCAGCCTGTATCCGGACATGAAGAGAAGGGCGCTTGAGATCCACTAACGTTTTGGGTAACTGCGTCGGAATCACTTGGTCTGAACGCAGCTTACCATACGGTTCTTGTTCCTCTTCTTGATCCCTACATGCCCAGTTTCAGTTCCCTATACAGCGAGAGGGAAGGGGGTTACATCATGTGGGGAGGGTGTAACAGTGCTATGCACAATAGGAACGGGCAGTACCAGGACGCCACGTATCCTGAAGAGGTGAAAGCATGAATACGCTCCGAAGATCTGAAAACGTAACGAAGGGCCATCCAGCGGCTTGAGGAGGCTTTGGCGAAGCAACGGAGAAAAGAAGCCGACGACCCGTCTAACAGGCGCGGAGGCACCCTAGTAACTGTCGCTTAGTCGGAGCACAGCACGCTCGAGGTCTAGGCTCTGAGATTATCGGATTATAATAGCCGTAATCCTAAGATAGGGAACATTCACGCCCTGCGAGACCGGGGACTTCGTACATGCCGGATGTATAAATAAATATTTCTCTCTCTCTCAAGCTCCACCAACGCCCTCAGCTATTTGTTGGGCCAACTGTTGCCTTCATTTTTTAATGAATCGGTGGCGAGCAAGGCACCATAACTCTGCAGGTACATTTCAAGGAGACGTGTTTCGAATAGGTGACAACACCGTAGATATATATCCACGTTTGCGTCTCTGGTTTTAAACAAGAAACATGAGCACCTTGATATATTTCGTCTGGGATTCTGACTCCGATGCTAAGCCAATCATTTTTTTAGGCAGAAACGAAGAACCTTCGAGTCATAATAGGAATAGAATGTGCCGGTGGCGAATTACGCAATTAGATATCTAAGTTTTGTGGCGCACACCCGTTATACGATGACCCTGGTGATGGCATGACACGCCCACGTCAGGACGGCATGATACGCCGACAAGGTGAGACCCTAATGTGCTTCGCCCATAAATCGAAGAAGCTCTACGTAATACCATGGACGAAAAAGCTGTTGTGACCACAAGCTCAAATCTATGAGTATATCCGGGTTTGCCAGACTGCAAACACGCGAGTGTATCGACATGTCCATACTTAAAACAACCAACTATTGCGTAATCATGCCGTCTCGATTCTATCGACAAACGATATCGCTATATTATTTGAATATGTGCTTTTGGACGACCTGTTGCTCCTGAAAAAAAATTATAGTTCGTACGTAGCGGTGCATAAACGGCTATGAACGTGCTCCAAGCATATTGCGTCTTTTAAGCCTTCGCGAAGATGCGCTATTTCACAATCACATTGCATTCCCCCTCCCCTCCCCCCCCAAAAAAATGTCGGTTTTCACTGCTGCCACCCGCTATACCGACAAAAAAAGTTTCGTGGTAATAGTTACCAGCCATCGCGACAAACTCAAGCCTCACTGTGAACGCGGCACACGCCGAAGCGGATGAGGAAGCTATTGTAGCACTGGCCCTCACACATACTAAGGCGGCGTGCGTGTTTAGCGATTCGCACTTTATGCCAACGGGCGCATGTCGCAAGAGGTGTTCCACACGCTGTACCGACATCCCATGAATCCTAGAGAGGTCGACTTCGATAACCGAAGGCACCTGCTATGTATCCTGGTACACACCGAACTGAGCACCACCAACAAAGTGGCTCACCAGGTTGCTTGAGGACTCCCTCACCGAGCATCTTCAGAGCACGACGAGCCTCCTCGGGGTACTGCGAACGTCTGGGCATGGGGGAAGCCGTATGACCAGATTTCACGATTTTACCACACACTGTATACCAGCTACAAAGACGCATATACCCATCCCCTCACGCTAGGCTAAATAGGCTAAAAGGACGCAAGAGGTACAGACAATTACAAACACATTCATACAGAAAACAGGAACCCCTGACTTACGCACGCCATGTATCCTGACACACACTACGAACAGATGCACGTCATGTGGCGAGGTTACCAAGCTTAGTCACATGCTGTGGGAATGTCAGGGCCTAACAGACAATTCGAACAATGCAGGTTCATGCGTCTCATCACCAGCCTGTGCTCGCGCTTCATGACCGCACTGCTCAGTTCGAACCTGACAGCACAACTCTCCATGGGCGTACAGCGTGCCGAGAATGCTGCTTCTCGGGACTACATTCGTGGTGGGTGCCCAAGCCCACTAAAAGACGCCGGACTTGGAATCTTCTTGATTCGGCAATAAAGTTTATGTTCTTTTCTTGCAAACAAAAAAACATGCCCAACAAAATCTAGAAAACTACCCATGGTAGGCGAAACATCATTTAGCAGAATATCACGTGGGGCGTATTGGTGCATAGCTTTAAAAAGTGTTTGTAACGCAAGCTTCCCTCCTTTTATGTTTTCTCTTTCTTTCAACCATTCACCACCCTATACGTTAGCTTAATCGCTTCTGTTGTACGCCACGCAAGTTTCATCGGATATTGATTGAAGAAAGGTCTGGCATTCATGGAAACCATGGCCTCGGGATATCCAGAGATACCACCAGAGGCTGCGCCATATATGTGGGCGTGGTCCACCCGCGCTATTCCGGAGGGGTAGCCTCTGTGCTGTCCGAGGGAGAGGTGCCTTGACTGCCGGGAAAGATGGATGCTGCCACCCGCGCTGGGCCGATTGCTGCTGCACGGAAATGATGGTCGCCGCGTCGCTGTCTCGGGTGCCTGTGTGAACCCTGCCGTATACCATACTGCCATACTGAGTTAAACAAATTGTTGTTCTTTGTTCTGACTTGAAGTTTCCGTCATTCTTGCTTTAACTATGGACGGAATGCTGCAAGCCCTATACGACACATTCTATCCCGTCTTCTTCAATTTGCCATTTCTGTGTTCCGTTTCTCAGTTTGCGCTACAAATATTTCTCCAAGTTATGGTTCGTGGGATTCCCCTTGTTTGATGTATTCATTAAACGCTACACGCGCCTTATCGACCATGTGGGCAGCCCTATCTGTGAACAATGCCAAGTGTCAGACATTTCGACACCTCTTTTTCAACCTCTCTGTCTCTCTACATTTCACAAATTTAAGTGCTGACTTGTACACAGGGAGGTATTGGAGCGCAAAAGGGATGGCTGTATTTTGTTCGCAATGAGCTATGTACAGCGTCTGCACCATCCAGCACGGCTGTATAAGACTTTTCGAAGAATGTTGTGCCAGATTATGAATCCTAAGGAGAGCAGTGTGTAACGTTGATATGGAATGTATACCACGCGTCGCTCCTCGCTTTCATCATCCTTCTTCCCCATTCTGATTATATGTCTATGATAACCTACTCTCAAAATGTGTGAGGCCTGCAAGCATTTTTTTTCTTTCCCGCGTGCAGGATAATAGCAGCCACAAACTTTCTAGGTCAGACCGAATCTGTATACCTTCATTCATGCAATAAACTGTTTTTCCCTGGATGCAATTAAGAAATTTGAAGTGGTTTCGTCCAATGTAAATACAAAACGTAACTTTCAATATCCTTCTTAATTGGAGCCCGGGCTTTATGAGTTTAAAACCTTACTTTGCTCTTTTTGAATAATTTCCTGGGTTTGGCTTGTCAAATTCACGGTATGATTATGAGACCCACTGTAGTGCAAGCCTCCGGAAATTTCTCAGAAACAATCTGGTGTTCTTTGACGTGCGTTGACATCACAGAGTACACGGTGCTCGAGCATTTTGCTTTCATCTTTATGCTGTAGTCGCAGCCGGAATAGAGCCGGCGACTACCACGGGTAAAAAAACTGCGAGGGCGCTTGAGATTCGCCTGCAAGTGCCGAATGCGACAGCGCGATTCAGCCCAGTAAGCATCGTCTTCTCAATTGTTAGCCTAGCCTCTGTTCTCCGTTTACGTCTTTACCATGTCACAGCTGAAGGAACGTCCGAGCAGAAATATTGACTGTTTAAGCTATCTAAGAATGCCTACTTGAAATACAGTTGTAAATGCCTCACTACGTCTTAATTCTTCCTTTTGCAAATCAATAAAATACATACTACACGTTCATAAGGCAACGCTAACCTACTCAGCCACTCACTTAACTGACTTTTTTGCTGCTGAATGTGTGAAAACACGTCCATAGACTTCTTGTAATGGGAGTGCCTTTAAAACTCCCTCTTGTTGCACAATTCACGTCTTTTGACACCCGGTGTGACTATGTGCTTCTTCAACGCAACATTAAATGAATACTCGTACCACTACTACCACTACATACCATTAGTGTAGTTACTACTGAAAACATTTTAAAGCAGTGGTATGGCTCTGTGGTAGAACACCTGATTTGCACGCATCAAAGCCTCGATTTGATTCTCACTTAAACCTAAGATGTTTATAATGCATTTTATTTTCATACTTCTATTTTTTTGGCCACGGACAAGATTACCAGTTTTAGATCGCTATGACGACGTCGACACCGGAATTTCTGTAAAATGAGCTCTTCAACGCTATCGCGTTAATAGCCGAGAACTGTAATCACCATACCACCATGGCATACTTTTATTTACCTTACCCTTAGGCCAAACTGCATTTCTTTATTTTTCAGAGAGTTTCATGACATCTTATCTTCATCTTCAGCTTCATCATATCGGTTGTAACATGATGGGGTTAGATGATAACTGAACAAGTAGAAAGCGAAGCGGAAGGTTCTGTAAATGGGGCCTTTGTTTCGGTTCAAGCCCTGCAGTGACTCAACAGTGGCATTCTTACGTCCGCTCACGCCAGGAGTAAGGATTTGCATACTGCGCATTGCGAGGCGGCACCCACCCGCGTTAACAAAGGTCAGAACGCGTCACAACAAAAAAAAACATTAAATAAAAGGGGCTACAGCCACGGAAGGGACGACTCCCACGCAAGTCTGCGTATTGCGCTACGGAGACGCATTGCATTTTACCCGAATGCGAATGAGAAAACCACGCACTGCCCCTTGCGACACACTCAGTGATGCAACCGCAGAATACGTGTCAGGTCGTCAGTTCCTTTGAATCGCTTAAAATTTAGAATAGCGGGAGATACTGCAATTTCGAATAAAAATTACTTATTGGGGACTTCCATTATGCTTATTTGAGCATTCGACTGAGGCCGGTCGTTCATTGCTATCGCTGTTCTTGAAAGCATACCGTGGGTATACGCTCCAACACACGCTTTTTGATGGCTGTTAGCCACCGTAGGAACTGTATCGCCTTCGTTTTTATTTTTTTCTATTTCACAAGGTGACCAATGTAAAGCCATAGCGCCCAACAGAGTCACGTGTTCAATGGCATAAAACATTTTCTGCGTCGAACAAGATCTTCGCGCTTTCCGAAAATTTGAACCGTCCGTGCTGATAGCAGTATGCCTTCGATACGCTGTAGATGAAAAAAGTAAAACAAAATTATTTCAGTTTCTCCGCAAACAAGACAGAGCTGTGCTGCCACCGCTGAGTAAGTCGTGAACCTACGAGTCATTAGGAAGTTATAGTAGCAACTCGAATAGTGGCGTATCCAGGTGAGTCGTCTAAGGGGCTTCATTCTGAACCCCCCGAAATTTCCCGATTTTTAACGTGTATATATTAGTACACGCGCGCGCATACCCACGCACGGACATACATAAAATAGCGTCAATACCTCTCCTCTGTATATACACACAGACACACACACACACACACACACACACACACACACACACACACACACACACACACACACACACACACACACACACACACAGTGCCCAGCAAAATTTCTTTCTACGCCCCTTATAGCCATGCGTGATGGGATATATATAAATCTTATAAATACGTGCTTGTGTGAAAGCAATGCCATTGAAGTAGCCTTGCTGAAAGTGAAGCCATTGCGGCCGTCAACCGTCGTGCAGTTTCCAGACAGCAAAGCTGCCTCGCAATTAATACGACGCGGATTGCATCTCAACGAGTGCATTCGCAGTATGAGTTGTTACACTTAAACGGACATGCACCATCGTCCTCCAGTTGACAGCCCGGAGTATTCGAGGATTCATTAGCGAAGCTTCGGAAGGTTGATCAGTCACGGCGCTAGAGATAAGGATAGCAAATGCTCGTTAGGATAGAAAAGAAGGTGATTCAGCTGGCTTTCATAGATTCGTCGTTACCTGAACGATACAGTTTCCAACATTTCTTACCAGAGAAAGCATGGTTCTGCGATCGTTCAGCTACTATGGATGACAGTTATAGTACGTGAATTTGTCTAGTATTTGTTCTTGTGGCTTCGAATGCACCTGCGAGTTACATTATATTGTGTTTTGGCTTTGTTTTGTACAAGAATTCCTCGCATGAACCTCGCAAACTGAGTTGAATTGGTATCAAGGGCCGAGGTGGTGAGGCGTAATGCTGAACTCCATTTTTACGGCAAAGCCACTGCAAGTCGATGGAGACGTAAAAATGAAGCTTAAGGTGATTCCATGTACTACGCAGCACTTTCATGCTGGCGAAGTGTCGTGCTCAGTATCTCCCACTGGAACGATAGCAAGATTTTCCTTATTATGAAAGCTATCACCCGAGACCGGCGCAACTAAGGGATTTCGAAAAAGTGAATACACTTTTTTCCATATCGCATTCCTATCGAGTCAATTTAGAACCCAGCGTGGGAGTGGATGAGCTAACTGCATCGTGCATTGCCCGTATATTACTAAGCTATTGGTGACGTTCAGCAGAATTTCTCAGACTTCCTGTATTTTAAATAGAGCGCGAAGTGTTGATAAATGTGAACTTAGAATCAAATTGATCCACACACAAGGACGCGACGACTTATTCTTAAACCTCCGTGGGGGCTACGAACGTTGGGAAAGTGTTCTGACGCTGCGGAAGTTCCGTAAGGGGCAAGGTTACAGGCCAAGATGTTCATTCCGGTCAAATGAATTGAACATCGTAATCCTGAGCGTCCTGGATATTTAGCTCTCCCCCGCGTCGAGTGGCTATCCCTCGCATACTTAATTCAACAACGACACGGGAGGGACAGTTAGAGAGCAGCCAAAAAAGCTACGACGAAATATGTTTAATAAATATTTTAAAGGTCGACCCTCATCGGTTTGAACCTTATCGGTTCGACCCTTATCGCTCCTAAGACAGGCTGGCCACACTCGTTGTGCCGTTCCGGACCGAGGCAAGCGTGCCAGTAACTTTAAAGATTAAACCCGAAAGCTGTCATGGCGCGGATGAAAATATTTGCCTCGTTAAATAGAGGAAAGAACGCAGCGTAAGCCGTACGGTAGGCAGGCTAAGCCGTGACCGAGTGGATCGGATCGCCGATAATGTAAATATTATTACGCTTCCTCCCCCTGCTAGCTCTCTCGGGGTTGCATCCTTGACCATGCTGCGACATGATGGGTTACCCGCCCCTGGCTGCTCAGCGAAGCAGAAGACTCCGATCTGGTTAGCATTCCGGGGTCCATCCGTGGTTCCCTTTCCGCTGCCGTCGCCGCGTCGCGTTTGAAAATCGAGTTGAGCCCCGTGTGATCGCGTGGGAAAAAAAGAATGCCAAAAAGGATAGGCACGTGGAGGTTGTTTTGTAGGGGGTAGGAGGGGGGGGGGACCGATTGCGTCGCTGAACGGTCAATGATGGAGCGGCCCTCGGCCATAGCCTTGTCGGCTACTCGCCAGCAATACGTCGAAGGCAGCCGCCGGCTGTTGCGACGGCCGGCCCAAGAAGAAACGCGTATATAGTAAATGGTGTGTCGCTTCTTCTTCGCTCGCCGCCGAAAGGAGGAGGAGGGATGAGTTGCAGCAGCAAGCGGAGAAAGGGCTTTTTTTCTCGGAGAAAGCTGCAGCGGGCGAGGAAGGAAGCGAGAGTGGTTGCGGTAAAGCGTTGAGGGGGGATGGAGGGGGGGGGGGGACGCCTAAGGTTAGCGGCTCTCTGCACGCGGTCGTGTAACGTTTACGCTGCTTCTAAGGCCGGCGATGCAGGTGCTGCGCAATGTAGGACAGCGGAAGCTGATTGGCGGTGGAAAGGGCAACCGCTGGACCGGCTGAGGGTGCTATAAGAGCGGAGATGAGCCAGTGCTGGGAGAACCATCCGCGACTCGCGTCTCCCATCAAGCAGTAGTGCTACCGCAACAGTGTCTGCCCGGACTTCCACCGACTAACTGCCATCACCATGCAAAAGGTGAGTGTGGCGGACCACTGCTGTACACGCGGGTGCCTCAGACACGTCTTCGTGGATTTTTTTTTCTCCCCGCACCATACTCGCTCTTCGCTGCAATTCCCACTTTTTTTCGGCGTGACCGCGTGGCCGGATACCTTCGGAGCCAGGGTCCACCCGTACCTCCTCTCCCATGCAATTGGCTGACGTGTTTCGATTGTCATGAACCCAGCACAATCGGTGCTATCCTTTAATTACGCCTCTCTTTGTCACGCCGTTCGTTTGAGGTTGAACCGGCGGGTTAATTGCCGCTGACCTCCCGCACCTAGCTTGACCTCCGCTCTTTAGCGACTCATTTCGAACGTTTTGCTCCAAACGTTAATAATTACAGCCGCATCACTCAGGCTTCTGTGATTGTTCGTGCGTGTGGGCGCCGGCTCACCACCAAACTTTTGCCAGGGATTGGCTGAAGTGTTGCAGTTCACCTTAGCACGTCTTTTGTGATCTCATACTGTCGAGTTTACCTAACTGTCTAGCTATCTAAGACGCAAAGCGTAAACCTGTGCCAGTTAATTGCAGATATGTTGCTTTTTTTTTCAGGGGGGGGGGGGGGGTTCGTTCGAAGGCTTGTCGCTTGCTAACATTTGTAACCACCTCTACTCTGCATTTCATGAACACTTCTCTATTACAAAAATTGCTAACGCACCCTTTGAACACATTTTACGGCTACACTTGCTTTTTTCGATACTGTGTACGTCTTTTACTACCACATATTTCTAATGCAAAATCGCGCCCTCGAAATCAGGTACTTACTTGAGCCACTTTCTTAGGTGAGCATATGGTGCACTACTATTTCTGCAAGTATTTTAAAATATAAAGAAATGTCGAGGCAAAGTCAGGTGTTCTCCGAAGAATTGATATATTGTATTGTATCAGACTGTAGAAAACAACGCTCCTGCAACAGTGAAATGACCTCTTCAACCGTGAGAGGATACTTTGTAAGCGAGAAAAAGTCATACAGAAATGGGTGGCGAGGAGGGGTCGCTACGGCTTTGAAGTCACCGCATCAATCAATTGTCAGTTTAGACTGGGATCTGAGTGCACACTTTTTGGTAACAAAAAGGGTCTCTATTTATTTAAAGTAGCCAGAGAACTATGCTACGCCAGCTTACGGCTTACTGCGGCACCTAAAGAGCACGAACTAAAAAACAATGTTCTGAAATACATGGCGTCACATCGACGTATCAGCTTCAAATGATACCTGAACAGTAGCAGGCATTCGTATTAGTACCGCAGTGCGCCATCGCCATGGAAAGGCGTGCATATGGCACACATTAATCATCATGAATAGGCACGCATATGCGCTGTGCTGCCAAACTGGATGCCCGCGCATGTCGATAGGGATGAATGGAGGGCACGCAATGCACCATTGCAAATGTTTGCCACTGTTCTGGTTTCATTTGACGTCGATAGTATTCGTACGAAGGCCCCGCGAAACCTGTATAAAAATTTTTCTACCATCATTTTTCTCAAAAATAGCAACCCCCTACACCACACCCACACAAAAAAAACTTGGATAGGATGTCTACTTAGTATCTATGTAGCTATGGTTTGTCAGTGCTCGCCCTTATTGTTCCCTTAGCGTTTTAAAATCATTTTCACTTGAAACTTCATTATGTGTCCACTTCTAATAATTCTGCACTTTTTGTCATTTCAGTTCGTTATCCTCCTGGCCTGCATCTGCGTTGCCGTAAGTTTCCTTTGAATTGAACCCACAACACGGACAAATAAAAAAGCGACACATTCTAGTGAACATGGTGACGAAAGAACTTTATAAAATTAAAAGGCCGCTGGAGCCCATGAGCGTAACAGTGTAAAGTATGCGGCTGCGTAGTTTCAGAAACATAAGTTAAAGGCACTACAATTATATTCACTGCCAAAGTTGAATACTACTCTTCGATGCTCGAAATCGACAGCACGTACGCTGCCTCCACTGATTGAAAAAAACGAATGAGATGATTTAGAAGCTGATGAAGTTACGACTGGGCGTAGAAGTGTGGCGGTTTGGGCTAGTTGGTATGACATAAGGGTAGCAATAGTGCGAGAACAGAACGACGACGAAGAACAACCATTCGTATTCTTGTCCTTCTTGTCCCTTTGTCATCGTTCTGTTCTCGTACTATAACTATCGCTACGACGGGACGTTACACGTTCATGTTCATATCTATGAAACTTTCCTACTTTGAGCACCAATTTCGAAACTTTATAGCATTTAGCAAGGACTTTGCTCAGCACTCGATAAATCGTGTACTTCGCTCTCAGAAACTGGAGCCCTCAGAAAAATGTGGTAATTGAAAGCCATGAAGGACCATTTTCTGTTTCCCGTTTGATTCACTACCAGTTGCTCTCTAACCTTCAATATTTCTTTAACGCCAAAGTGAATAATATTTACTAGAGTTTGCTGCAGTGTACAAAGAGGAGCCTATACTTTGACAGATGTGTAATCAGAATATTTAAGAGTCGGAGTCAAAGACGTGTGGGAAAAAAAAGCCACGGTAAACGATAAAGTGTTCAGCGGGTAAGAAGTGGTACACAATGATATATTCTAAAGCTTCACGATAGCAACTGACACGGTTCGATTTCGCAGACATTATAACCAGAGAAACCTATAGCGCGTCGCCGGAGCGTCATCTTAAAGAACGAATCTCGGCAGCTTCCTGAGCTGTTTTGCGTAGCCTAGAGTTCGCGAGCTCAAAGCGAGTCATGAGGAACAAAGACGGTAAATCGCAAGGCTTACGTCAACAGCAAATACTGCCGGCTGTACGCTGTTCATTTGTAACGTTCTCGGGTATACCGTATCGCTCAGCGCAGGCGCATTAATATGGAACAGCTTGAATATGCAGCAGTCACGAAACTGGCCACTGCATCGATGACGGCATCATACAGCAGCTTTTGTTGGTTATGCGAGGTAAAACGGCGTAGACTCATGTAAGCAGTCGTGTCTTAAGAGACTGAAGGAGGGAGCTTCTAGCAACGCAGTGGTATTTGTTACAATGTAATTAAACCGTGATTCGCTGAGCAAACTTGAATTATGCATCGTCTTTCGCACTAAATTATTTCGCACTGAAAAGGCATGGTTGTATTCATCAAAGCGCTTGAACGAGAATGTATGTTTAACATGTATTTCTGAAGCGCGAGCAAGACTCTTTGAAACATTACAATCAACGTGCTTGCACAAGACTAACGTCTTCGTGAACGACATTATATAGACCCTTGGAATTCCATAGAGGTTTCCCCTATGCAACAGAAAATGATGATTATCAACTATGCATCTACGTAGAAATGCGAGCGCTGAACTGAAAAGCACTCGTTTCTATTCTTCAAAAAGGTACTTTTTAAAATTCTTCCTCGTCTTTCTCACACCATTAGCACTGCCGAAAAGAACACTCGCCAATGCAACGGAACATTTCTACTGGTGGGACATTGCAATTCTCATTCCTCTAGCGCTTCAGTGAAACCGTGGTATAACGATTTCGCATAATCAGTTATAAGAAATTTATTCAAAAATAATATTGGCAATAATAGGTTATTGCGACTATATCTTTATAATAAAATTTAAGAAAACCACTTTTGTGTCGTATGTGACTTCGTGATTGCGAGGTTGTATCACATCCTCTATCTCTCCTCCAAAAGAAAAAAAAAAGATGAATCACCGACACAGTTGAACGCCTACGCGTAGCGAAGCGTATACCGCGGGAGGTCTTCGTCGGTAAACTTTCTTCCTTCAAAACGCAGGCCGCACAGCGGGGCTTCGCGCCGGTGGAGAACTACCCTCCCATCCCGTACTCCTTCAACTACGCCAACCAAGACGCCGAGGGCTCGCACACGCACGAAGAGAGCGGCGACGGCAACGGACGGGTCCAGGGCCGCTACACCCTGTCGCTGGCCGACGGCCGCACGCGTACCGTCACCTACACGGCCGACGAGAACGGCTACCGCGCCGAGATCGTCACCAACGAGCAGGGAACCGAGTCCAAGAACCCCGCTGACGTCGTCATCCAGTCGAGCGCCCTGCCAGGACCCGAGGCCGCCATCGCCAACGAGCCCAACCGCCTGAGGGGTTAGGCCGCCTACAGCGAGCTTCCCTTCTTGACCGCATCCACTTCCTGTGCATGATTTCACGTGTAACGGTTACGGAAAAGAGTGTCCCGACGCTCGTGTCGTGGCTCGCAAGTGGCGTGCCCAGCCGGTGTTTGTAAATTTTTCTTCCTCCTTCCCTGTCGACACCTCCTCCGGCTGTGTTAATTGTTGTTGCGGTGCTTTGTTCGTGTGCTGTTTGTTGTGTTCTTTTTTTTGCTGTGCATCGTCGTGCAAGTGTTTGTCCCGTCCCTGTTGGTCCGAATGTTGCCCTACTGCATCCCCCCTCCCCCCAGTTTGTAAGAGTAGACAAAACCGCCTCGTTGAGATTAAAAGTTACCGCTGCCTGAAGTGACAGACAGGGTAATCGCGCTCTGTGACGGGCGCGTCGCTTTCCGTGCATTCTTTTTTTACTTTGCGTTTGCTATGGAAGCTGGTAGCTGCAGCCGCTGGACTACGGCTTCTCGTCTGCGGGGAGCGTATTAAACTCTCTTAAGCGAGATATCGTGTAGCATCCCTCCTTTCGTTCCTATATAGTGCAGAAGCTTTCCCATCAACTCGCGCGGTTGGCGCACTCGACGCTACAGCTAACGAGTGTTTGGTCCCGAATCGCCGAGTCACCTCGTCATCGACACCCACTAAGCCGCCTCGCACCAAGCTATGCGCTCCCGCTACGGAAAAACAACGGCTGTTCGGTGTTGTGAACTTTGGTTGTATTTTCTGTTTGGTTTTGTTGTTTTGATGCGTGCTTAATAAAAAAAGACGTCATCCGTATACACAAGTCTGATGGCTTCCTCATCGAAAAATTGAGCGGTCGTTCATCACATATTGCCTGTCGTGCGAGGGAACCTTAAACCTTGCTGTGTATAGGTGTGGGCTGAAATGAAACCCCGGGCGAGAGATTCAAGCAGGTACTGACTTTTCACAGAGTAAGGACAAGCCGGGTTACTGCAACTCCGTCTAATAATCTCGCATCAATAAAAGCAGCAGCGTATAAGAGAAAAAAAATTAAAGCAGCTTTGTACTACTCGGGCCAAGCCTAAAGCAAGTGCAGTGCTGGGCAGTCTTCCTCGTTTCTCTTCTGTTCTTTCTTTCTCTCCTTCTCTCTCTCTCTTCTTTTCACTTTTGCAATTCATTTCTGTATTTTTTTATATTACTGTTTATTTCCTCCTCTCATAATTCTTTTCTTCCCTTTCTTGTTTTTTTATATTTCTTCTTACTTTTCTCTTTTTTCACTCCTTTCTATTTCTCTTTTGCTCTCAATTTTTTTTTCAATTTTTAAACACGGCTTTTTCTGTGTTACGTGAAGCTACGACGGCACACGTTAACGGCATATGACTACAAACTACGGCTGACTTTTAAAGTGTGCCGCGCTGATTAGAAATATATATAAATACGAAACTAACGCGACCGTCCATACGACACAACGTATGCATCGATGGCAGGCAATTTCCATTTTCGCACGCCATTTTACAACGACTTCTTTATTTCTTCTACTCGCAGTTCTGCGCACCTCACACGTCATCTCAGCGAAGCGATGCTAATACTTTTAATTCACCGTCGTCATGAGAGAAATATTGCACTCTGGACGACAACGCGCGAACACGAGCAGAGGGGAAATTATGCTCCTCACTGAAAACACTGTCGGTAATTCTCCGCAACTAGTGGATCGATTACGAACGGACTTACTGCGTTAATGTGCAAACAGTTTCGGAGCGACAGTTTCTTTGCGTTGTCGTCACGAAGTTATTTTCTTTAACGCTTGAAACGCTTTTTTTTTTCGTCGTGTTATTCGGCTCAGTATCACATCCCGTTTGTCAGCCGTTGTACAGATAGATACACGGTCTAAAATCTGCAGACTGGATCAGTGCGTTACCTGCACACGCTCGCCTATGATTTTTGTTTCGCTGTTGATTTCCGTCCGTTTCCTCAATTGTTTCCCAGTGTACCATATGATAAAAAAAAAGTCGCACCTTCTCCACAAAGCGAATGATGAGTGGGCGAAGCTAAATCCCAAGTTCTATGATGTCTTTAATGAAGTGGCCGAGTAGTACAAAAGTAAGACAAATAAATGAACACACACACACACACACACACACACACACACACACACACACACACACACACACACACACACACACACACACACACCACGTAGGGTCTTGAAAGCATATGCGCACTACGTACGCTCTGTGACGCACCTGCTCATCGACTATAAGGAAGACGGCGAGCCTTGACGACAATGGTCGGATATTTTGCGACCCTGTAGTGCTTCGCTTCTAAAACCAAATAGTTAAATAGTGTTACTAGACGCTGTCTGCAATAACGTGCAACGCCATTAGGAGCACGTTCATTTACTGAGCTACCACGCCACACCTAGTGCGTGGTAATTTACGCGGAGTTTTGAACGCCGTGCTGATTCTGGGATCGCTGTAGTGTACGTACGTCTGTCCAAGGCATTTCTTGTGGGCTGCATCTCATTGGACAAAGCCGGCAGTGTGAGCATTAAAATGAATTTTTTCTTCACAAAACGTTTGCAATACCGTTTTTTTTAATGTTTGATGCGTGAGTTTGTATCTCAAACATCATATGTACAGGCTTCGGAATATAGCTGACGTCGTAAGTTCATCGCTGTATAGCTCATTTGAGTACGTTTATTTTCGGGGATCTTCTCATATTCGGTACCAATGTAGTATCCCCAGATAAATATTCAAACCACTATAACTAGGTGAAGCTAACCGTGCACAAGGGCAAGGGATAACGTTGACACGAAGTAAATTCGTATGCAAGTTTACTTTGTGTCAATATAATCCGCTTCGCTCATGTATGGGAAAAATAACAAAAGTGTGTATACACTTCCAGCGCGTTACTCTATATGGAGGAATAATCGAGAAAGAGCTGTGGCGGAGGGGCACATAGTGAAAAGTGTTTCAGCTCCACTATCATGGAATCTGGTAAGGGCCAAAGTATGCAGTGTGTGTCTGGGTTGCCCACTACAAAATCCTTACTCTTGACAGTTTTACTCACCACCGCTTTACCAGCACACCCTCACTTTGCAAATGTGCTTCAAGAAAGAGTGTTTCAAGCAGCGGACTTGACCGTGGAGATAAACATTTGTGTCTCCAATTTTTGATAAACTTGGGCACCTTCGTAAATATAATCGGCTATTGCAACATCACGGCTAAACCAAGCATAATGTTTCAGGCGGTAACGACGAACATATAATTCAAAATATACATAGTATCGACCGGTGGCGATTGGGGGGATTTACCCCTTTTGGTTGCGCACAACCGTGTATGGTGCACTATGACGACGACATACACGGTACGACGTGCACGGTATGCACGGTACGACATGCACGGTACCAGACCATGAAAAAGATATGACACGCTGACAAGCCGAGACCCTCAGGTTCTTCGTTCCTAAAAAAAATGACGTTATACTTGTTCAAGACTAAAACCTGCGAACTAAGGTAGTCCTTTATCAGAGCTATAGTACGCTTCAGACATTTCTTAGCACCGCTGCAAGTTGGTGCTATGTCTATACTTTTTGTAGCACGCAAACTAGCGAGCATTTCCTTGCCGACGAGCACAGAAGCAACTTGTATTCACTTGCGGCCCAACGAAATATAATCGCAATTAAGTGCCTTCCCGATGCGTCCGCGATAGGAAGGTGGCCAATAGGAAATTGCCGGGGGATGCTTTTCCTCGAGTAGCAGATACATGCATCCAGCGGGAAATCGGTGGCGTGTGATAAAGTCCGAGTTGATAAGACTGCATCGACTAGAATGTGTTCATCGGTTGAAACGATAACAAAAAGCTATGCGCATACGTCATGGTGGTCGGAACGGGCCCCAGTAACGGGCCCCAGTAACGAGCCCCAGTAAACGCTGGCCTTTCTTGGCAGCTCTTGCGAATTCTCGGGGACATACAAACGAACTAACTCATGGTTTAAAGAAAAACATGAATTCTATAGAGGTTCGAAACTAATTTTGTTGTGATATAGTCATTAGTGTAGTGGTTAATCCTCCTACTACTACTACTAATAATAATAATTATAAGAATTGGCATCCCAATGCCACGATGTGGTTGTAAGGCATGCCATAATTGAAGGCTCAGGAAAGTTTAACCATCCAATGTTCTTCGCATATTGACAGTGGAGTGTACACGGGTCGCTAACATTTCTTCCTCCAACACAACGTGACAACCGCGGTTGAGGTCGAACCTACGACTTTTGGGTCAACAGCAAAGCACGGTAACCACTGTACTCTCGAGGTGGACAATAGTATTGAAGTTTGTTTTCTTCCATAAGCACTTGCGATTGAACGACCGACTCCGACTGTCCAGATATTAAAACCAGATAAGTGTTTACAGTTAACCTTTATGCTTTTCCTCTTACCCTATCTCTCTCCTCTCTCTCTCTCTCTCTGTGAACAAGGAACTCTTTCCAGTTGGTATCTCAAACATAAAATGTACTGGCTTCAGAACACATCTCCGAGTATTGCTCATTTTAAGCCAAGATAGAAACACCCCAAAAATTAAAAAAAAAATCACGATCAACAAGTGACTAGTATCGAACATCCCTGCAGCGTATTACTCGCCACGAAAACGTCGTTAGACGGATCTTCACATCACTTATTTTTACAAACACGGTCAGCGTGACACTACGTAGACCATGTAATACGCCCATGTACATCATGCGCATGTGCTAGTATAATCTGAGGTGAAACATACGTGGACAGTGACATTCACCGGAGCGATACATCCAGACCGAACAAATGTGCTCGCGTCTGTGCGTGCGCGTGTGTGTATGCATCACTTCATTTGTCTAGAAAGTGATTGTCTACGCCCATTTCACCTCGACTTAACTTAACATGCGTACTTTTTGATACTAATCCACTAGTAATTTGTGTTTAAAGCGAAATCAATGTTATAGCCGGGCTGCTCAGAACGCTCCGTCATGCGGAGAAGCCAACTTAAACAATTACTTTTTTTTTCAAGGAGAGTACACTTTCTTAGTCGATTATTCTCAGCCACTGTCTGCATTCGTCCACTTCGTGGAGATATAGTGTCCTAGGTGAACTCTTCAGCAATAACAGCCTTAATAGGTCACAGTAGTTTTGTTGAACGCCCTTCGGTAAGCATGAAGCGCTGATTAACTATGACCCGCCTTTTTGCTCCTAATGCCCAATCGCCCCTTTACTGAACGTGTTCTGCCTGCTGGACGCTTTCCTTGTGCTAACCTCCATGTTTTTTTTTGTTTTTTTCTGTCTCTCTCTGCTGAGGTGGGAAGAGGGCACAAGCATTGTGCTTCGCCCCATAACTCCTCTAATTGTGGATAAGCCAACTCTGGCGAACACTTCAAGCTACCATATTCTTCGTGCTTTGCCAGAAGTACTAAAAGGTTTAACGGTGCTCTTAGGAGGTGCATTTTGCTTTTTCGCTCCCTATGTAAATATACGCTACTTCCAATTCCTTTTGGTCACTGCCATGAATGTCATGTCAAAGCAAGCTGCAGCAACCAAGAGACCCGGCTGCCACTCACATAAGCTACAGTGAGTTTGCAAAGCATGCTAAAGGGGAGTCGGCGTTTCTTTTTCTGGGCCGTATATGTAAGAGTAAAAAAAAAAAGATTGCCCGCAGCTTCCCTCGGGGGAACACTGAGGAGGATGCGGAAATTGGTTAACGGGTGTTAAATTGCGACTTACTTGGGTCGATGGCTAAATTGGTTAACGTGGTTGTGAAATGGGGTGTTAAATGAGTGAACACGTACGGCACGTATGCGAAAGGGCGGTGTTTTATTTATTGCGACGAACTTTGAGGACGATGGCTTAGGGACGTCGATCATTCTGTTTGTGGATTCGTTGGCATTCATTTCACGGCGACTTCGGACGTCGACGCGCCGTACACACCAACGGACGAGCGGCAACTGAGCGAGCGAGCGCCGACCTTGAGTATATATACAGCGCGACGGCGCATGCACTGTCAGCTGTTGAATGTTCTCGAAGGAGAAGCGCGCGCGCGGCACAGATGGCGACGGCGCGACGGCGCATGCGCTGTCAGCTGTTAAATGTTCTCGAAGGAGAAGCGCGCGCGGCACAGATGGTGGGCGACGGCGCGACGGCGCATGCGCGCGCGTCAGCTGTCGAATGTTCGAGAAGCGGTGCGGACGGCGCCGACGGCGCACTACAAGGCGCGAGTATAAGATGCTTCCGCATCTAAAACAAAACTGCAACTCGAGTGATAACGGCAGACCAGAGCATATAAGTTCATCCCCCTTTTGAACAAACGACATCATGTTGCGCGGGAAAACACAGAGGATATGGAATTCCATCACACTTTATGCGAACCCTCGGAAGAACGGGTGGTGTAAGTGACAATTTACCACGTCCTGGTCGTCCATCGATAATATCGCAGCGGAAGATGAATACCTGAAGAAGAATATTTTCGAAAGTGACGTCAGTCTTGATTGAAATAACAAGCGAGACTTCCGGATGGCGTGGCAAGTTATCTACTACAACGAGATAGTAACGATTGTAAATGAAACCAAAGATAATTCCCTACTTTATCCCACTTGAATCTGACAGGGGCTTCAAATGAAAGGGCCAGAATTTCGCGGGGCAAAGAAAGTGAATTTAACCGACTCTTTCACCTGATGTGCCAGCTGTTTGCTAAGGCCTGGCTATCAAACCGGCTACTTTCGACTGTGTTCGGCTCCTTGTAATTCCTGGATACCAATCGTTTACCCTTAATACTTCATATGGTAGGTATTGAGTAGTGATAAGCCCGGTAGCGTTTGAGAACAAATCTCATCCTTGCTTATCATTGCTCCATCTTGCTAGTATGGAGTTATGTGACAAGGAAAGCGTTTTCTGGTTCGGCCTCAACATAACACTCGCGGATTTTTGCACACACGGCATATGCTTCCAAAAAGACTTGTTTTTGGCCTAGTTGGTGCGTACTTGGTGCAGAAGACTGAGGCGCAAAAAACATAACGTGAAGCAGGAAGAGCAGGAGAGCGCTGTTCTGTCTTCTCTCCTGCTCTTCCTGCTTCACGTTATGTTTATTGCGTCTCAGTCTTCTGCACCAGGCATATGCTTCATGCACAGTGCTCAACTCGCATGCCTATAACGACGGAGTGTCGAGCGCAAAACAGCAAGGGCGACATCTGCAGTCGCAAATATGCCACATCTGAGCATGCGCGGCGCCAGTGATGTGCCTGCCTCGCAATACTGATCTGTTTGTAGCCACGGATGCAACAACCGCCTTGGCCGTCGAAAACGCTCTGAACTATTCAGCGAAAAAAAAAACAAGGAAAAAGGCGAAGTAAAACCGTTGTCGCTGTGATATAATATCACGAAGCGAGAATATTTCTTTGTTTTATTTCAGTTTTGTAATGTTGATAGCGCTTCGATGGCCAAAGCAGCTATCGCGGCCGCGAAGATAAAGGGTGGAAACTGCAGGGCAGGCACATCATTGGCGCCGCGCATGCTCAGATGTGGCGTATTTGCAACTACATATGTCACCCCTGTTGTCCCGCACGCTACGCTACATGCCAGTTCAGCACAGCCCATCTATCGCACGCTGGGAAAATATGCTGCAATTTACAAGGCCCCAAATGCATTAAGCTATTCTCGCGTTCTTCAATTCGTGGACGTGTCCAATTTGCCGGAGCACGTTCAGCTACGCAAAATACACCGAGTCATGACGTCATGGTGCTCTTGACCAAGTCGACGCACCGAATCCGCCAGTACATTCCTATAGTGCAAAAAGAAAGTAACTGGAAGAAATGTACAGTATCATGACTCGTAAACAAACCTAACAATCATAACGTGCGTATTAACGTGTTAAAATGATTGAAGAGAAATGCAGGGAAAGCGTAACAACCTTCCTGGACCGTCAGGCGAGGGGCTGCGTTAAACCTAATTCAAGGGCTAACGTGATTAGAGTTCATGCACGGCCTCAGAGATGTGCCTCCAAAAGCGGGTCTTTGGGGGCAGCCTTTGTTGTGGCGAAACGCATTCCATCTTTCTCATTTGCGTCGAGAGTTGTGAAAGCTGCTTGGCGTCAATGTGCCGTTGCGGAAGAAAGATCGGAAACAGGTGGCGCACTGATCGCCAGCTCCAGCCAATCGTGGGAGGCCGGATAAGACACGTCAGCGAATTGAACACCCCGAGAATAGCTCCCCACGATTTGCCAAATGATGACACTAAGTGAAAGTTCTCTGTAGTGACTCGCATTGCCCGATCGACACATGTGAAGGAGCATATCCGCCATGACAAGACTGTTTTTGGGACCATACACGATGCGAACTTCACAACGCATTAGTCGCAGCCCGAGACGTTGGGAATATGCACGTCATGATCCATGTTTCAAACAAAGATAATCAACGATTCTTGTTAGTTTCGGAAATCAACTGAGTCAGCATTCCACGTAAAAGGTAAGGCCTTTTTTTCAATTTAGGCATAGCGTTGCGTAGTTTTTGTGACTGATAGCGAGGGAAACACTATAGGCCATCACTTGCCTTTACATTGCGTTTGGGAAACAACATCAAAAAGCCCTAGATATCATTTGTCTGATAAAAGAATAACTGCAAGATTAGAATCGCACAATGCCATTGTACACTTAGCAGGTCAAATGAGATATTCGCAGGGTATCGTGCCGAAGCCACAGAAATCTTAAAGGGGCCCTGAAACACTTTTTGAGCATGGTCAGAAAACGCGGCTTATTAGTAGTAGAGGCTCCCTACAACACGCGAGCCAAATGTAATAGCGCAGCACGCGGCCTAAAATTCAAAATAAATGATCAAAGCCAGCTAAAAATCGCTTTCTCTTCCCTCGACAAATGACAGAAAATGCTCAAAAATCACACGTACATTACCCATCTATTAGCCATTGGCTGATTTGAACATGGCGCGCTCGGTTGTTAGAGATCACCGCGTGAGGCCGTCACTTGTCCTCGCGTGCGAACCAAGACATATCGGGCCAAATACGAAGGGGTTGAACACAGTATGCAGTGCGTGTGGAGAGGAAGAAGATACTGCCGAACACTTGATAATGTTCTGTAAAGGGCTTCACCCTATAGTTCAGGATGATGGCGCAGAGTTTCTCAAAGCACTGGGGTTTAGGGACAGGGAGGGCAAAATAGACTAAGCGGGTAGACCTAACTAGAAGGAGGTTATCGATTGGTGGCTAAAGTAGAGGCACGAGTGAAAATGAAACCCTTCACTGCAAAGTTCGAATCCTCAACCTCACTATTTAAAGAAAAAAAAAAGATATATCTAATGGTTAGTTCACTAAGTATTACGGCTAGGTGGCGTTAGCTGGCACCCGATCTAAAGGGTACAGCCACATCCATTCATCAATGTGCCCGCATTCGCGCTGAAAAAGACGTGTATTAGAAAAAAAATTTTCTCAAGGTCACGAGGCGTGTGTGACGTATTTTGTTTGCCCCTTCCATCCCTCCTTGATTAGCTTCCAGCGCTTTCGTTGGAACGAGAGCAAAGATAATGCGACTGCAGCGTGTGACAATTCTTTGTAACTCCACTCGCACTGGATAGATTCCTATAATTTTTGCAGGATTGAATTTGAGAGTCAATACGCTTTCGCAGTAAATTAATTATATGATTACTCAAAAAAGTGTTTCAGGGCCCCCTTAAAAAAATACTTGCAATTAGGCTGCTAGCATGTGGCATTCCCGAACGTAATTAACCTTGAAGCTTCGAGAGTTGGCAAACCGAGAATGATCTGGCGCAAAGGGCTGGTCACATTGAACAGATGTCGAAATGATGTGAACCATTCCAATGAATTTTTACCTCAAGTTTGGCTGAAACATTCCTAGGAGTACAGGCAATTACACACACACAAAAAGATGGCGGCACTACGGAAACTTTCATCATCGTATGCATTTTAACAAAGGTAGGCACGCCATTAATTCTTACATGAACGAATCGTGACTGCCCGCTCGGCACCCAACAAAATATTGCTCGTGTCCTTGAAATTCTGATAAGATCCGTATCTCACCTGTCGCGTCTGGAACTTTAAAAGCACACATTGCTGAAGTGTCTCGTGGCAACACAGTTTTCGCACGTCTCTGCCCTTGTCGCAGGCCGTCCTCGCGTGGAAGTTGTCCCCGAAACAAGTTCGAGTGCTCCTCCCACCGCACCGATGGTTGGTTCCCGAAGAGCTTCCCTCCAGTTTTCCAGCTGCAGCGGTGCTAACGCCGATGCGCCACGGCGTTACCACTTCGTCGCACCGACAGTGCTAGCAAGCGTCGCCAGCGCCTTTCGAACCGCTAAGGCCTTGTTGCATCTGTACCATTGCCCTCACCCGGGCTTTAGTAAGCACCAATGAAGCGACTCAAGGAGCTTCTACGACAATAAAAGGGTCTTTTGCGATGAGTTCCTTGCGGTCGCCTAAGTCGCACAGGCGGCGCAGTCGTGATGCGGTCGTCCAATTTTTCGGAAATATGCAGCCTTCCGTGGAAACGAGTGCTTTCGTATACGCTGTGGTCAGTGCTCGTTGAACGCCTTTTTGTGATGACGTTGAAGTCGTCGACCAAAAGGTAGAACGTAGAAGCAATGTCTCGGGCTTGTTGCTTTGTGGGTGTAGAGCGAGACACGCACCTAATTGCGCCTTTCTCCAGCACATGTACGGGTGTGAGACCTAATGTCGTCGAACATCTGAATCCACGCCATCCGCTGCAACGTGTCGTCGAATCCAAACACTCGTTCAAGTCCAACGCGTTAGCGATAGCCGTCGAACGCTCGAGTCCACGCCGCCTGCTACAGGAGGTCGTCGATGTATCAACGCTGGTCACTGAATCCCGTCCGACGTGTCGTCAAAATTAGGCGGTGGCAGTCAAGCAGTGGAAGCTATGACGCTTGCTACTGGACGGCCTGACGCATTCCTTCAGCCCAGCGCGATTTGAAGGTTATCGCGAGAGCTTAGATCAGGAACAAGAACAGTGCCACTGCCCATAATCTACCGAGGACAGATTATCAGACAACCTTCCCTCACTCACTCTTTTTGCTGTTGCACAAGCTTGTGACACTCACGTCCGAGCAAGGCGCTCATTTCCTTCAATTACTTCATGCATCCTCCTTTATTTTTTTTGACAATAATCTGGGCACGCATCGAAAGTTCCATCTCTTATGCCCTACGGCAAAAAAAAAAAAAACTTCCACAATCTTGTTGGCAAGCAAGGCAAAATGACGTTGCGATGCTTGTATATCTTAAAATGTCGTTCGAACGAAACAGCGCCGCCGCCCGGTCTTACCCATAAGTTTAGTTATCGCCAGGAGAGATAAGGGCCGAGGAGCAAGATCGCGACGAATAGAAAACCTAAAATAGAGAGAAAGGGCTGAGAGTTCATCGCGGGAGGGGGAGAGGGGGTGTCGTGGCGTGAGAAGAGGACGCGAATCCGCTTGGCTGGTTGGCTCTCGCTCGATAATTTTCAAATCGCTGTATACTGTGCGTGGGCGTATAGACAGGTTAAATTGCAGACATGGTGTCGTGTCCGCCGCGTGCGGTGGGGAACGAGCGACCCAGCTGCAATGTAATTAGAGCCAGTTCCAGAAGGCATGAAAAACAGCCCCGGAATTTCATTAGAGAGAAGGCCTAAGAGGCCGGCCCCGCTGTGGTGGTCCAGTGGCTAAGGTACTCGGCTGCTGACCCGCAGGTCGCGGGATCGAAATCCGGCTGCGGCGGCTGCATTTCCGACGGAGGCGGAAACGTTGTAGGCCAGTGTGCTCAGATTTGGGTGCACGTTAAAGAGCCCCAGGTGGTCGAAATCGCCGGAGCCCTCCACTACGGCGTCTCTCATATTCATATGGTGGTTTTAGGACGTTAAACCCCACATATCCATCAATTTTATTTCCAACGGTTTCGACCGGTGGATCGGTCTTCGTGAGGGTTTGCGAACAAGTACTGTATATATATATATATATATATATATATATATATATATATATATATATATATATATATATATATATATATATATATATATATATATATATATATATATATATATATATATATATATATATATATCATCAGAGAAGTTCAGAAGTTCCTGTTTTACTAGAGCATGCCCACGATTGCAGTACAAACTTTCTGTGTAGTTCACTTAATATTCATCAGAAATACTGTTTCACCACACACACACACAAAAAGAACGTCACAGCAATCGGTTGCTTTACAATTTAACCCTGATCGTTATGGGCTTAGTATTTTTGCCAGTGACAACGTCCATCCCTTATGTCCTGTCGGAGCAGTCAAGGAATGAGCGATGTTGTCAGTATGATTTTCGAACGTATCAACATCACACTTGTAGTTCAGAAGAGCCAATTTCGGGTAACCAAAAAGTATTTCCTTTCACTACTGGTTACAGCTTAATTCTTTCTTCGTGAGCTCGCAATAAGATTTCGCTTCATTCCATTTCTTGAAGTCTGATTAACGGAAACCGTAGAGTGAGAGAGATAGAGAGAAGCAAAGTAAATGCAGAGAGGTTAGCCAGGTCGAACTCGGTTTGCTGCGCTACACGGGAGAAGGGGAAAGGGGAGAAAAAGAATATAGAAGTAAACAGAGGTAAAGTAACACGCACCGGCACGCAAATATGAACGTGTCCATGAACATGACCAGAAACTGTGAACTCGGTAAGCGTAGAGTCTTCACGACACATGTAGACGCAAAACTATATTCCCACGACCAAGAAACAAACCGTAAGCGAAATAGGCGGAAGTTGTACGCCCCGGCAGCAGTAATGTGATACAACAAAAAAAAAAGAGAAAATGATAACACCAGTTTGGGTCATAGGTGAACTCTCAGTAGGCTTTGTGGCTGAGCCAGACAAGTGCAGCAGGTACTCGGACCTGTTCAGCTGCCTGGTATCCCGCTTTATTGTTCGAGTATGAAGCTGCTGGCGGAGATGCTACAGGAAATGTAACACTTTTACGTTTAACGCATCCCATTGAGCTCACTCGCGAATGAACACAGTCGTGAACTACAATAATGTATCGTTGCTCTTCATGCTCTTCTTGGGCAAAATGTCACAAGGTTTCTTGTACTAGTTCACGAATAAAGTGAGCGGACATAATGAGACCGTGTATATAGTGAAAGCCAAGCTTCCCGACAGCACCTGATAACGTCAGCAAAGATGCGGCTGCAGACGCTGCGTTAGCTAGGAAGTAGACTATAGCGTCTGCGCGAATCCGCGCAATGAATTACAATGGTCATCTGCTCAATAATGACCTTCGTCCTCTCAATACAAGTGGGTAAAGCGATTATAACTTCCTTGAGCGTTAGCCGCACTGGCCTACATGACCCAAACAAGACAATTCCGTCTTTCAGATTGTGCAGTGTCCTATGAGATGTGGTAACAAAGGCAGAGAGAAAGAGAAAAGAAGCTTATAACTGATCAATAACATTTTATTATGAAATGATCTAACATATACGTAGCACAAGTGACTTGGATAACGACAAACATGATACCACTTTCCATTTATCTATATTGCGCGGAACTCGATGTATGCGTTGATGCAGATGGCAATGAAAAAAAGTCACACCTACTGTCCGGTTCTTCCTCTGGCACGATCCACTTATTTATACTCTTAACGTATAGTACCAAGCGGCTCCAAACACTCTCATCTAAGTTTTTCGCTAACATTCGACGCCACACTAGACAATCGCCGGAGCCTAACGAAGAAAATTACCTTACGCATTGAGATCGAAATCCGCGATGAAAAGGATACACTAATCACAAAGCGATAACGGGGAAACCCTATGCCTCTATAATTACGCGCTTGAAAGGGATGTTTTCTCGCATCGACGTTGCATAACAGCCGGGCGGTTTCTGTATTTGAAGACAGGAGTTGCTAATTAGCGGGACTTACCACATGCACGCGTGCGTAATCCTTGCGTCTTGCTTACCTCATAACTTTCAGACACGCCTTCATTAACCAGCCATACTTGTTTTCTTTATCGTCTCTTCAAACCAAAAGGTACTCATGCGCACCCACTGCCTCGGTCAGGACAACTCGTCAGTCATTTCTTGGAAGTCCGCAAGGTAGGCTCTACAAGGTTTTCAGGTACGCGGGGGAGTGCAGAGGACACGTAGAAGCAGTAAAGGGGCTGGATCGCTTGAACGGATGATTGATTCAACATCCCGCTCAAGATCCGTCTCCCCATTGTGTTTTCGGCCACGACTCGTGGACAAGGACACGAGCAAATGTTGCCCCGAGGCGAGAGATTCACGTCAACGTGGCGAAGAGAACCGGCGGATAATGCGAAAATCACGGTCCCTCTCCCAGGCGTGATCACTGCGAGCTTCCAGGGTTTGCGTGCGCACATACCGGTGGGATTTCGCGTTCGTCACCGCCTTCTTTCAGCGCTGACCCCCGTGGACCCCGCCGATTTTACTCACTCCCTCACACGGCACCAGCCGTTTGGCCCGTACTCGAAGGACCAAAGAGCGCGCGCCGTGGTCACTTGAAACAAAAGTACATCGAGGGAAAGGGATTGCCGTTCGAATCTGGAGCATTCCTGAGCTATAGCGTCCGAGCGTCTGTGTGAGCATGCGGTATGCTCATCCCCGTAGTTATACCTCGCCACTGGTCCGCCTGGCCAACTCTCTCCTCGTGGTGGTGGTGGTGGCCGGACTCTGCTTTTGTGCGTTTTTGTGGCTCGTCGAGGGGAATATGAGAGCGTAGCTGAGAAAGGGCACTCGAGCGGTGAAAGGTGAAGCGAAAATCGCCGCCCGTCGGCGAGGAGGTGGAGCGGCCAGGGTTAGAGGCCCTCCACACACACGATTGTCCGCGAGCGCGTCCGCTGCGCTTCGTGAGGTCCGACGCTGGCTGGCGTCGCCGACGCGTTGCGCAATGTAGGTCGGCTGCACCTGATTGGCGGCGGAAGAAACGGCGCCGATGGCCGGGCGTAGCTCTATAAAACCCGAGATGAGCTACGGCGGGAAACTCATCCTTCCGACACTTGCCCGAAGTGCTCCAACACCGGTCTCACGCCGAGTCTTGACGCCCGTCGCCATGCACAAGGTGAGTTTCGGCGATATGGACGACCGACCGGAACGATAGGACGCACTCGTAGCGGAGACCGGGGCGGTGGCACGCTCCCTGGATTTGTGCCCCGTCCTCGGTCTCCGCGATTCGAGTCCAGATCGAAGTACACGGATAAGGGATTACGGCAGCGTAAACCAACCGTCCTGCTCTTAACGCGCCCAAAGTCGCTAACCCGGACTTCGTTGACTTAGTACGCTCGATCATTCGGTGCTGCTGGTTTAATTACGCATTTGTTCGTTTCTTCTGCCGGCGCTCACAGCACCTGACGTCTGAGAAGCCTGTTGATGAACAACCTTATGAATCCAATATGTAGATAATTGTGTGTTTTGTTGAGGTTTCAGGCTGTTCAGTGTTATTCTTCTTTAGGTATTTAACGTTTGTTTCGAAGAGCGTTGCTGAGTTGCCTTCACCACCAGCTTTTTTGAACCATCCCATTAGCAACCGCAAACTGTTCCAGTTTATGCTGCAATGTGTTTAAATATTTTTCCATTTATGCACCCCTGAACACGTTCGAAAGCAAATATGATAAGAACACGTGCTGTCATATAGCAGTCGGCAATGTACAACCTCTCAAGTTATTTTCAAATAACTTCATCTGCACGACTGTTTTAGAAGCGTACGTTTAGCGTACAACTTGCGGTTGCCCCCGTTTGTTCCACAGCATTATTACGCCACGTTTTCTTCTTCAGTGGCGTATACTTACGCGCAGATAAACGTTAGCTCTGAAAGCTGATCACCACGTTACATAAAGCTCCCAACCGGCAGTCGTGACTCCCTTATTATAATGTCTTAGTTTAACTGAACAGTGATTTTTTATTTGTCTGATCGCTAATAATAAGGTATATTTATACAATCTATTCAAAAGGAAGATCCCTTTGTAGTTAACATTGGGTTACGTTCAGACGCGGCCACGTTAAATGAAGCTGTTATGGTTAAACAATGCAAGGCCAGATTGGTTTGTAACAAGTCCTACACAACTCAGTTATTTCCTTCTACCTGCGGCGCTAAGTCTCATAATTTGCGAGGTACTTGTGAGACCGAGTGATCGGTTGCTAGTTAAAGAGCCCCAATAAGCGAAAGCCGGTAGTGCGTATTGTTCTTACACAGTAGCTCTGTTTGCAGCATAATTCAAGCGGAAGGTCTTCTTAATAAACCCAACCCCTTGTTGTATTGAAGCTGTTGCACGCATCATTGGCGCAGTCTAACAGCCTGGTACATTCGAGCTAAAAAATCTTTTGGGAGCTTTGCGTGGTTTTAGGGCTACTTTTCCCATCACCGCTTTAATGTCACTGAAAAAGGAAGACAACACTTCCTTTATTCAACCGGCGTTCTTGACATGTTACTTAAGTAAAATTGCGTGTGCGTCGTTCGGATGCCTAAATTAGCTCCAAACTAAATTGTATGAACAGTCTACATCTGTCTCAAAGACCGTAAGTTTCCTACAAGCGAAATGTGATTGGGACGTTAAACCCCACATATCAATCATCAAATGTGATCAAGTGTGCACGTGAACAGATTTTGTTTTATAAGTGCTTACACCATAATATCCGGCTGAAGAACAAATGTTTATTTTCTTGAGACAGAAACAGTAAAGGAAGTAGAAAAGAGCAAGATTAACCTAAATGGTAAAAAGACGATGCGCTGGCATTCGCGACTGTTGTTTTTGGCTGTCGTGATAATGAGAAAGAGTTATAAACTTTATTTTACGGCCGGGCGCGTGTTTTCTCTTCGCCCAGAGGTGGCTGACTTCCTTTTTCCAGGTAGCCGACAATTAAGCGCAAAAATTAGACTTCCTGCATGCAGCGCTTACGATGTCATCCTGGCCGATCCCCGAGAATAATAGCAAGACAAACATCTGTTGCTTTGAAATAATATTTCATTCACTCAAGTGCATACTTTCCTATTCGGTGTCTCATGTTGCATTCGCCTTTTTGTTTTGTTTTTCAGCTCGTAATCCTCTTCGCCTGCATCTGCGTTGTCGTAAGTTACCTTTCATCAAATATTTCAAGAATTAGCATATCCTTCTCGGAAGGAAAAAGCAAGAACATATGCTAGAAATGTAGTCTTTTAATGAACACTCCATAAAATGACACGTCATGTTGTTTCAGTCGCAGAAGCATACAGGAGAAAAAAAAGGGGGGAACATCGCGTTTTGAATAATCGCTAAAAGGTTGTACGGGGATGTCCTAACAAACTTCGTGTTTTTATATGAGCAAAAAGTTTTATTCTAGGAGAGCGATACAACAGATCACATATGTTGAGGCATGAAAACATCCGTTGTATAAAAGGTAGACGTGATGCGTTCGGCGCTAATATAGTGCTTTAGCAGTGCCGGTTTGCCGCGTTAAGTAGAGAAATGCTGTATCATCTAGGTAGACATGTAGCTTTCTTTAAGACTATGTAGTAGCACGAGTTGCTTGTTGTGTACAACAACGTAATGAGATTACCATTAGATATTACCAAATTTTCAATTATGATATCCTTAACCCCGGTTTGTTCCCTAATCCCCTCTTCTCTCTTCTTGTCTCTTAATTATAGTTGAAACCAAGAAGAGGAAATGGACATGGGTCGGGCATGTAGCACATAGACAGGATAACCGCTGGTCATTAATGGTAACTAACTGGTTTTCTAGAGAAGGCAGGCGGGTTAGCGGGAGACAGATGTTTAGGTGGGCAGATGAGATTAAGAAGTTTAAATTGGCAGCAGCAAGCACAAGACCGAGTTGACTGGCAGAACACGGGAGAGGCCTTTGTCATGAAGTGGATGTAGTCAGGATGATGATGATCATGATGATGATGATGATGACGATGATGACCAATGTGGCCTATGGAGGTCTTGCAGACCAAAAACAAACTACATGCCGAAAACTATGGTACGGTATCTTCGTATTTACCGTATAGTAAAGTGGGCATAGGTAAACAAACCTTAGTTATTTAGGCATTGAAGGTTCACGTGAATATAACATTTGGAATTGCAGAAAAAAAGTAGCTTGTATAAGCTTTACTCCTAAGGATTTAACATGCATGTTTCAAAGTGAGAAGAAACTCATAATAAGACGATGAGAAGCTACCATGCGAACTACTTTGAGTCAATCAGGAATCGCTATGACTAACTTAACGTTCGTGAACGCAGAGCACAAAGTCAGAAACGTTGGTAGGACTTCACCGTGAATGATTTTTAACTGCGCTAACAAAGGTGGATATTGACGACGGGAGGAGACTATACACACGTCTAATCTTCTCCTCTCTTCTTTCGTTAGTGTTTATATGCGCTCTTAAAAAAAATTATTTACAACGTTTACGAAAGCGCCACACGCGCCCTCACAACGGCAACCTCTGAACGCAGGCCGCACAGCGGGGCTTCGCACCGGTGGAGAACTACCCTCCAATCCCGTACTCCTTCAACTACGCCAGCCAGGACGCTGAGGGCTCGCACACGCACGAGCAGAGCGGCGACGGCGCCGGACGTGTCACGGGACGCTACACCATCCAGCTCGCCGACGGCCGCACGCGCACCGTCACCTACACGGCCGACGAGAACGGATACCGCGCCGAGGTCGTTACCAACGAGCTGGGCACCGAATCCAAGAACCCCGCCGACGTTGTCTTCCAGTCGAGCGCCCCGACCGGACCCGAGGCTGCCATCGCCAACGAGCCCAACAGGATTAGGGGCTAAGCACTGAGACGCACTCCTTACCCGATCGCCTCCGCTTCCTTTTTACGTGCGACGTTATGTTCCTTCCGCGGACTTCTTCCGAGCATCCGAAGTCCCATTGCGTCGCAAGGCGTTGTAAATTTCTGTTCCTGTTCCTTCCTTGTCTCTCTTTGTTATTGTAATTGCGCTGTTAAACGTCCTTCTTCACTGTCCAAGTGCTGAATGTTGTCTTATTGTTACGCAGTTAGCTGCCCTCCTGTGTCCATACGTATATCACTGCTTCATCATTCAGTAGGTGGATGGATAGAATCCTTCTTCGGCTCAGAACACGCGGCTTTGCATATTACGTGTACAGGCCTGCGTGAAACTCGGGTTCGGTTCTCTTCCGTGCGGTTATACATCGTTGGGGAAAGGCTTTGCATTATAAGCGGGTCGTAGCAGCCGCTGGTGTACGGCTTGGCTTGCGGTACTACGTCTGTTTACTCTCAGAAGCGGGATCTTCCCATTCCTCGTTCCGGTTGTACTTTTTTTTTAGCCCTCGACCACACGTGCCAAGTTGCGCGATTTCGTCCACGAATACGCTGTTGCCTTAAGTGAATGTTATGTGTGTTTTGTCCCGATGTCTTGTCCTCTATTATCGCTACCTCGACGTCCCCTCAGCACCTGCCTCTTCACTGCTGCCGCGGGGAAAATGTCTGCCCGGTGTTGTGACTCTGGTGTACACGCGTGCATAATAAAGAGTGATACTCGTAGCCTGCCATCACCTGAGTTTTCATTGATTTTGTCAAGCTCCATGCAAAATGTAGGGAGCTCATGTATTGAAATTGAAATTTCATAAACTGAGGACAATTTAAAAGAGTTGTCCGGCAAGACCACATGTTAATGGAGCAGATAAATGCTTATGTTATACATCTCGTTAAATACGTGAAACCTTTCGGACTCTACTTCCGTATTTATTTTGCTCGTCTGCCACCCTTCGGCCCTTTCGAGGAAGAAGACATGAGTGGCCGATGATGAGGACGGGATTAACAACATTGCAGAACAACGACTTAGCTATCAGACCATGGCCCTTTCTTTCACCTTTATTGATATTCAATTAACAGCAGAGATAGAACTTCACAGAATTACTGACTTAAGACATGTCCACTTTGTGCAAAAAAAGACGAGTCAAGACAAAGGAAAGAGATAGAATTTGTCCTTTGAACTGTCCCTTGTTTTTTAAGCTAAGCAGATATGTCTCAAGTCAAGGGTCCCCATCAAATAGGTCGACTCCTATTTCTAGTACTTCTGGGGAATGTACCACGCCCATACATCTACCCCCTATCACGAGCAACTAAGTTCTGATATTATTGAGTGATATAGGTCTTCGCGACCAACTTGTATCCCTATTCACTTCTTCGTTGCATTTGCCTCGTGAAATAAGCAGTGCGACATTACCGCATTTATGAAAGGCCCATGTCAAGCAGGCTGTAGCGATTATTTGCCCGAATACAAATATTACCTCTATTTCAATGTCTATACGGCGTACACATATTACGAATACCAAGTTGTACGTACATCACTTTGTCACATGTCACATTAAGATTCGTACTTCTCTTGCTTTAGTCCGCCATGCACCCTCGTAAAACACAGCAGTGAGCATGTCATTAAGCTATGTCGAAGGGTCGCATCATGAACTCGACCTAGCGTGGTCATGAACACAGTGTTCGTCTTCTTTCTCCTATCGCCGAACGTGCATCGGACCTACAGAACTGCTCGCATTGTGCAAACACGCTGGTACACAGCTAAACACCAAATGAATCTCCTGGTAATTACTTGCAGATGCTTACCAAAACAGTTTGCATCGTAACATCGTTTGCCGTAGTTTTGAGGGCCAGGATACGTTGTTCTGTTTTTTTAGATAAAGCTGAATTGCAGATGGCTAGTGGGGGCGAAAGGCGTAAAATAAAGGAATACAATCGTTCCGAGATTGCACCCTGATTGATTGATATATGGGGTTTAACGATATGATTATGAGTGACGCGGTAGTAGAGGACTCCAGAAATTTCAACAACCTGGGGTTCTTTAACGTGCACCCAAATCTGAGCACACGGGCCTACCGCATTTCCACCTCCATCGGAAATGCAGCCGCCGCCGCCGGGATTCGATCCCGCGGCCCGCGGGTCAGCAGCCGAGTACCTTTGCCACTAGACTACCGCGGCGGCGTCCGAGGTTGCACCCTAACACCCACTAACGACGTACTGTGCGTCACACTGTGCTTTAACCAGGTGGTTGGCTAGCGCTATATGCTACTGCATAATTCAATGTGACAGCTGCATCAAGGGAATGTATAAGCCATTTGTTTCAGAAAGCGGACACTGCACGGCTGCAAAATAAATATTACCTAAGCCCAACTGCCCCTTGTTACGTTATTGCGCACTGCTTAAAAGACGAACACTTGAGATAACGTAACGTAACGATGAATAGCTACAAATTCACCCAAGCAGGCACCCAACTACTACCCCTTTCCCTTTTCTGGCGATAAACCGAAACCGCTTTTACCTGGGTTGCCACTTCATGCTTTCTCGATATCCCTAAGCAAACGCCTAATAATTAAGTAAATTATGTTGATGCTCACTTTCAGGGTGGTAGTCATAATTTTTTTTCGTGTGAATGGAGAGGCCTCAACTACCCGTTACGTATGTTCTTGCATGTGTCTGTGTCTGTAGTTTAAAAGCGTAAAAACCTTAGCTTGTTGGCATACTTACAGCGTAAAAAAACAGCGCAGGTATATGAGATATTTCATTTTGTATCGTACTGCATTCTATTAAACGTATTGTAACGGGGTCGCCATGCACAAGTCCTCGCCCCTGTCCATCTAACATCATTGAAGTGTCGTCAGTCGATAGTATCGTCGTCATGGCGCTTGTCGACACCGGAGCCGCTCTATCCGTCCTTTCCATCAACCTGTGCCGCAAACTCCGCAAAGTTCTGACGCCATTATCCGGCCTCTCTCTTAGAACGGCTAACGCACAAAGTGTAACACCTCTCGCAGCCTGTACCACACGAGTCGTCATCGAAGGGATTGTGTATATCGTCGAATTCGTAGTGCTGCCCTCGTGTTCCCATGACATGATACTCGGCTGGGACTTCCTTGCGAATAATAATGCCGTCATCGACTGCTGTCGTGCTGAACTTGAGCTATCTGCACTTCCTGTTGTTGACGCTGTCGAAGCCTCCCTGCCGTATTATAAACTGTCTGTTTCCGACGACACTACCGTATCACCGCGCTCTTCTCTGCTGGTGACTGTGTCATGTGACGCTATTTCCGACGGTGATGTTCTATTTACGCCCTCTGCCCTGTTCATTCAACGCAAATGTTCTCCACTGCCCATTGCTCTCCTTACTCTCCACCATGGCGTCACGAATACGCTCGTGTACAATACGCTAGAAGGGCCTTTACCTTTATTCTATGGTGAATGTCTCGGTCACGTGCATCCGATCGACGCCCGTCACATTTTTGACGCTCCATCTAGTTTACTTTCTACGGAGCTCAGCGCACTCATTTCTGACTCTGTTGTTGACCAGTCACTCCTTGACGCTTTCCACTGCTCCATCGATGTCGCAACGTCTTCGTCAGAACGAAGCCAGTTAGTGAACCTGCTGCAAAAGTTTCGTACTTCTTTTGACAGCCACGCTTCTGGTCTCAGTCGCACATCGAACATATCTCACAAGATTGACACAGGAAGCCACACGCCTCTACGGCAGCGCCCCTACCGAGTCTCAGCGTCGGAGCGCCGTGTTATTGACGACCAGGTTTCTGACATGCTCCAGCGGGGTATTGTACAGCCAACAGTCCCTGGGCGTCACCGGTCATTCTTGTTAAGAAGCAGGACGGCTCCATTCGGTTCTGTGTGGACTATCGACGTTTAAACAAGATCACGCATAAGGACGTTTACCCGTTACCGCGAATAGACAACGCCCTTGACTGTTTGCAGGGAGCAGAATACTTCTCTTCGCTGGATTTGTGGTCTGGATACTGGCAAGTTCCTTTGGAAGCATCTGACCGACCGAAAACAGCATTTGTCACACCTGATGAATTATACGAATTTACCCTTATGCCTTTCGGCCTTTGTAACGCTCCAGCCACTTTTGAAAGAATGATGGACACTATTTTACGAGGCCTCAAGTGGAACACATGTTTATGCTACCTCGATGACGTAGATGTCTTTTCCACTGATTTCGACACCCATTTAAATCGTCTCGAGCACGTCCTCACACCCCTCACCGACGCCGGCCTTCAACTCAACCTCAAGAAGTGTCGTTTTGGTGCTCAGCAGCTCACCATTCTTGGCCACGTCGTATCGCGGGACGGCATACTTCCCGACCCCGCCAAGCTTCGAGCAGACGCCGATTTTCCGAAGCCAAAGAACTTGAAGGAACTTGGATGTTTTGTCGGCTTGTCGTCATACTTCCGACGCTTTATTAGAAATTTTGCTTCCGTATGTGCGCCCCTTACGGACCTTTTTAGCCACGACAAGGACCTTTCCACCTGGTCACCAGCATGCGACGATGCGTTCACCAAATTACGCCGCCTGCTAACTTCACCACCCATCCTCGGCCACTACGATCCTGCCGCTCGCACGGAGGTTCATACTGATGCCAGCGGTGTTGGACTTGGCGCTGTGCTCGCGCAACGAAAGGCAGGGTTTGATGAATATGTCGTCGCCTACGCAAGCCGAACTTTGACGAAAGCCGAGGCTAACTACTCCGTGACCGAGAAAGAGTGTTTAGATATTATTTGGGCCCTTGGAAAATTTCGCCCCTACCTGTATGGTCACGCACTCGACATCGTCACTGACCACCACGCCCTTTGTTGGCTATCCACACTTAAAGACCCTTCCGGACAACTTGCTCGCTAGGCGCTCAAACTTCAGGAATACGACATCCGCGTTATTTACAGATCCGATCGTAAGCACACGGACGCCGAGGCCTTTTCTCGCTCACCCATATCGGATGAAGGTGTTTGCCCCTCTTCTTCACTACAGTATTAATACGTTGTTTTATTTTCTCTCGCATTGTACATTTTTTTTAATTTATTCCTCGATGTTGCGGCTTTTTATTCATATTTATTATGAATTTTCTGCAACCCCTCCTCTCTACTGAATGCTCTTCGGCACCTGTTGGGTACCATTAGTTAATCAAATAATTAATAATTATTTATTATTCAGTTATAGGTTTATAATAATAAATAAATAAATTCAATAATTAAAATAGTCTCTTGTATACCCGTGCCGTTTTTTACGCTGTATCTGTAGACATACAAAATTGAAAAATTACAGAGGGAAAAAGGTTCGACAGCCCCCCCCCCCCTCCTGACTATCCAAGTGCCCTCTTCATTTTACGCCATAAAATACTGCACACTTACAACCAGTGGTTTCAGAAAGATAGGCAGTGTGAAATTGTAGCCATTACGCTCGTTGTTTGCAGAAAACATAGCCATACTTTAACAAGCTGCTCGTGAGAGGTTTTTAACTGGGAAGACCATCTGTTTTCACACACTGCATACCCCACAGCTGAGACGTTCTAGCACCCATTATCTGGTAAGGAAAAATGTATAGCCGTAGAGTTGTGGTGCCCACATTAACGCCAAACCTGACTCAACCACAGAATTCTTTCCGACGCTCACGCCTTGGCGGGGATTTGCATCGCCGCATAGTGAACGAAAGAATGAACGCCCTCACGGGTCACAAAAGGCCGGGCAAGGACGGCAGTGGGTTAGACGCCCACGTCTACCGGTCTCTCGTGTGGGAACAACGCATTGTATTTGTAGAGTGCGATTGTTAAAGAAACAAGGAGACTCGCACAAACCCGTATGCTCACACACCCAGAGGCGGCACGAGAGCGAGTCGGGCTTACTGCGCAACGGCATCCGTCTGCTGCTGCCCTTCAGCTACAACTTATTTAAACTGAAGTAAAATACAAGGCTTCTGTTCCGGATGTCAAGTTTTATCCCATACATTAGCTTTTAACGGCGGCAAAATTTCAACAAGTTCAACGCTGCCAAAAACATTAGATAGCGAAGCTAGTGTAAGGCCGTGATTGTAATTGACTAGCGAGAATACGTGGTCATGGTGTCCCTAATTCGCTGATATATATATATATATATATATATATATATATATATATATATATATATATTTATATTTCTCGGGAGTGAGGAAGAACAAAGAAAGCGTCTCAACCGCTGGAACAGTACGCGTCTGAATGCAACGCCATCTGAACAAAAAAAAATGGCAGCATATCCACGGAGTGAATGATGGAGAGTGGGGCGAAGCATTCGTCCATCCATGCGTCCGTCTGTGTGACCGTCCATGCGTCTGTTCGTGCGCCCGTCCCTGCGTTCGTTCATGCATCCGCCCCTGCGTCCTTTCATGCGTCCATTCATGCATATGTCTGTGTGTCCGTTCGTCCATCTATTCAACACTCCAAGTATTACCATCTCGCATCTTTTCATTATATATTCCCCATATATAAACACCGCCATCCAGCGGACATTCCAAGGACTAAACGAGAGGTGGCACACGCACACTTTCTTGCGGCTTGCCCTTCGGGTCTACTTCCCACCTTCAACCACCTTGAGTTCATGGTATATAATAGTTCACTGTATTCATGGCACTGCGGCCCAATGCTCGCTAAGCCTTTCTAAAACTAAGGAGGTTACACCCAGCGAGTATAATGTAGCAACCCTTTCTTGTCCGATAGTGCTCAATGTACATGCCAATGGCTTCTAATGGTGATTGCAGCGTGCGCTTTGACTAAAAGCCGAATGCTCCTGTCTCTCATTTCCCATTAGCAGCCATTGGCATGTATATTGAACACTATGTTTTTTGTTAAACAACGCACATAAAACATCTCTCACCGGCACCACCTTGGAGGTCAAATGTTATACCTATTTCGGGTATGTGCCACTAGTTGTTACGTACTACGAGGGACGCACAGGCCATGCTATAAGGAGCTTCGCCCCTAAAAACAATTACAGACAAATCAAAAGTGTACGGCTTCCTTCCTATTGCATAAGTACTTATCACGTCCTCGCGTTCTGCGTCACACAACGGGCGGCCCTGCTCATGACGCGTGGACGAACGGGCTCTGTTTTCTTTTTTGGCTGTACCAACAACAGGTGCATGCACGGAACACGCTCCGACCTTGGCGATGCAGCGCCGACAATGAGTGCATGTCACGACTCGTATGCATGCGCTTCTATAAAGGGGATCAATACAGGGGCAGATACGCTCTCGAGATAGCATCTTGTTGTTCGGAGTACCGCGTGGCGTCATCATACAATCTACACGAGCGTGCCAGAGACGAAAACTGCTGGGTAAGGGCCTCCGGGCGTTAATTCCGCGTTGCCGGCGCTTGGTCTCTCCTTGCTCTGCGCGCAAATGCGCGCGAGCATGGCGCGAGTTTGTGAGATATGATACGTCGCACGTGCATAATGCACACTCCCGAGGCGAAGCGCCGCGGCAAAAAGTGACGGGATGATTGCTACAATCGCGCGACGGCTCAGGACGATTGCCCGGTGTCTTCATCGTTCTCACGGCTCTCGTTTCCGCTATACACCAAAGTTCCGTACCATTTCTCAGTGGCGGGACGCTGTCGCTTTGCGCCGTCACTCGTTATCTTTCGGAGTTTCCTCCTTTGGGGGTTTTTGTTGAACGCGTAGCAGTACTGACACCTGCTGCTTTCTGGTGAAACGCTTTCTCATCTTGCTAGTAGAATTATAATTCAACGCAAGGCTCTACTGCTTACCATCAAGAAGCTGACGGTATACGGCTCATTAACATGACTGCGTTAAACAAAGGTTGCCTGCCCCGCCGCGGTGGTCTAGTGACTAAGGTAGTCAGCTGCGGTTCCGCAGGTCATGGGATCGAATCCTGGGTGCGATGGCTGCATTTTCGCAGGAGGCGAAAATGATGTACGCCCGTGTGCTCAAATTTGGTTGCACTTTAAAGAACCCCATATGGTCGAAATTTCCGGAGACCTCCATTACGGCATCTCTAATAATCATATGGTGGTTTTGGGACCTTAAACCCCACATATAAAAAAAAGTTGCCCTTTGTTTGACAGACAGGGGTTCGCAGTTTACCCATAAAACCCTCGGAAGCTTCGCCCCACTCATCGTTCACTCCATGGGTTTATTGTATTTTTATATACTTGTAACACTCATTGCACTACCAAATAATTACCATATAGCGAATGATTCTCGTGACGTCACACAGGTCTGAATAAACGGCTGGCAACGGGGTGAACTCGCATTCCTCGACGTAACACGCGGGGTCGTTCTCACGTCATTAACGCATGCGAATCGCGCTCGTCAGGTCAGGAACGCGGCATTGTTCGCGCACGAGGACGGATGCAACGAACGAGGGGTCCTCCCTGGAAGGCCGGCCGTATACTTGAAGCGTGCGGTATGCCCAAAACTCAAGGCGAACTCGTTGATGCCGAGCGGAGAAGCTGTGCTCCTCCCTCTAAGAATCAGGTGCCAAGAACACCGTCTCGCTTGAAGCGAGTAGTCGTGTTAAACAACGACCTGCCTCTGTTGCGTGCAGCGCGTATGAAACTAAGCGCTCGCGTGGTTCGCACCTGCTTTCGTGTTAGAGGAAGCCGAGTAGCAGGGCAGAAGAGGCACTAACCTACAACCTCGGAGAGGAGAAAAGTGTGTGAATTGGTGTAGATGAGTTAGTGTCATTGGTTTAGTTGATATATGAGAGCGAGGGAGAGAAAGACACGAACCCTAGGTGTACAGCTTGGCTGTGCGCATAAGATCCTATTCCGCATCGATATGACAAAGAAGAAAGGAATGTGCTTAATCTTAACTAAAGTTATAATAAACTAAAGCATTTGGATGACACCTTTAAGAAGAAAGGAAGAAGCAGGAGAGCGAGGAAAGACAGGAATGTTAACCAGTCTAGAAGTACTGCTATGTTATCCTACAATATGGTGGGCATTTAAATATAGAGATAGAGAGAAAGATGGAGAGGCGCAGGATAAACAATGTCCCATTCCTCAGTCACAATACCACTATTAGATAACTGTCAGCGGAAGTAAGTTCGAAAGGTGCTTTCGTGATGAGAGACATTCTTGCAATGTTAAACCTTTGGGGAAAAAAAATGTGATCCAGCGCAAATATAAGAGCTCCCGGTGAATGAGGGTCCGTCTATAATGTAACCTTGAATAATTAGTTTGGTTCGTTAATTTCGTTGGTTTTTCTTTCAATCAGTTCAGTGTTGGCTTTCTTCCGTTCTGCCTCTGACGGTGCCTACAACTACGGAGCGCTGCCTCACTTGGTGGACGGCTCGTTATGAATTCTCAACCAGCCTTAATCTGTACACTTACACGTTCATAAATGCAAACAACGCGTTGAGTAGATCTCGCCAGCTCCGTTGTGTGAGAGCTGCTGCAACATGATGAGCGAAGCCATCTACTGTGGTTTGGTCCACGTAATGCGATCGCAACATTTGCCCCGTGGTAATGAGCGCCTCTCCGGCGACCTGCACACGACTTCGTACGAGTGATAGCGGGGATAGCTTTCATTGATCAAGCTAATTTGTAATAATTACACTATTTGTCGGGTTTTTACGTCAGAAAACGACAATATTATCATAAGAGAAGCCGCGATTGAGGAGTGCGTAAATTTTACCACATGGGATTTTTTTTAGTGTTCACATAAATTGAAGCACCTGGGCCTCTAACATTTTGCCCCCACGGAAGGCTAATTTTTCAAATGCTCTTATATAAACTTGATTCACGAAAAAAAATTGGAGCATTAAGTTTTCTAGTTCTTAAAGCCGCATCGAAACTCAATATGCCCTGTCTTGTAAAGCGTGCCTGTGTGAGCGCCCTATGTGAACCAATGTCATGTTTATCTCTATCACTTAACCTGTTGTATGAAATTGTGGAAATGCTTGACTAAGTTCGGATAAAGTCATACTGAGCAGAAATCGGTGGTTTATTGCAGGGCAACTTACATAATCATATTTTAAGCGCTTTCATCTACAATTAACTTCAGAGAATGGGTATTTAATGCAGATATTAGCTTACTTTGACATACTACACGGCCAGCCATGCCATGTCCCCGTTGTGCTGGTTATGCAAACTTGGAACCACGTGCGTTTACTATTAAAACTATGTAGCACAAGACGATCTTCTATGCGGATCAAGCCTTCATGATATCACTCTAGTTGCGTGTCTCGTATAGTGCGTGCCTGCGTTTATACTGCTGACTTTCGTGATCGATGAGTCCAGTTCTTCTATATAACACAAATAAACGGTCACTACCCCATCACACACGTCGCCCCCCCCCCCCCCCACAAGCACCTCCAGCTGCACGCATCGTCTACAAAGCACCGTGAGAAAGAGAAAAAAAAATGTCTTTAATGAAGAAAAGAAAATTCTGCCGGTGTATGTATAGGTGCCTACACGCTGCTTTGTATAGGCTCTTTTAGATGCGGAAGCATCTTATACTCGCGCCTTGTAGTGCGCCGTCCGCGCCGTCCGCGCCGTCCGCACCGCCTTAGTTGAGCTAATTCATTACGTCTGATACAATAATCACTCGTTCTCTGCTACTGCAATATTCACGCGTTCATCAAGTATAAGGTTATTTGTTGCACTTCAAAAGCATACATGTGTCCGAGTTAAAACGGTCAAAGTTTCACATTAAATGCACCAGGAAGGTAAAGTTTTGGTACGGAAACCAGTAACACAAACATGAGCTTGTACGGTAAAGTTAGCTATTTAAAACCTACGCGAGCGTCGGTGCACACTGAACCATGCCTGTGTATTCAGGCATGGTCGGTGCACACTGAACCGTGCGAGGGAAACGCTTCGTTTTACTCGTTGGGCGTGCGAGGGAAACGCTTCGTTAAGGACGTCCCTGATCGTTCTACGTCAGGGGCGTCCGTCAGTACGAGTCATGGTGCCCGTCGCGTCTTGGACGCCTTCAAAGGCGCTTGTGTTCGACGTTGTTGTCCCTACGGGGACTAGTGCCGAGACCGTCGTTGATGCGACGGCCTCAATAGTAGGCCTCTCAGAGGTATACTGCGTGCAGCATCAGGGAGCTCGAAACTTCCAAGTCACCGTTAAGAGCATGGCCTCCATGTCTCTAATCGTCAATGCTGGCTGCCTGGTGATTGGCGGCGAGCGTGTTCAAGTCGTTCCCGTAGGCCCACAAGTGACCAACGTCGCCTGCCTGTTCCTGCCATCGTTCGTCTCAAACGAAGCTCTCGTCCAAGCGTTATCCCCATATGGCAAGGTGCTCACTGTCACCAGTGGTTTGATGAGCGGGCGACGCGGCGTACTCACTGGAACGCGGTATGTTCGAATGGAGATGAACGCCGCTAATCTTGTGCCGAACTACCTGCGCATCTCCGGTCACCGTGCTACGTTTGACTACCGTGGTCTCCAGCGTGTATGTCGAAGATGCGGCTCAGGGGACCATCTACGAGCCCAGTGCACAACACCGTATTGTGGTCGCTGCGGTGTGCACGGTCACGTTAGTGAAGGATGTGACCGCCCATGTCGACGCTGCGGGGACGGCCACCCAACTGTGGTTTGCCCTGTCCGCCGCTCTTACTCAGACGCTGCCGCTGGTGCCTTTCGACCACTGACACCGGCAAAGGAACCAACTACCGACTCGGGGGACGCAGAGGAGGTCACCGACGCTGTGCTGGCCTCACCCCTACAAGTTCCTTCAAACGAGGCGCACAACGAAAGCGCGATTGTCGATGCGACGCTTGGCGCGTCCGCCTCGGCGCTGGTGCAGGAACCGTGCGCTTCGAAAGACGCAACGCACTGCCCTGAAAACGGCGTCGGCGTCTCTTCTTTGACGCCACTTGATGTTCAGTGCACAAATGACCCCAGTTATCAGGCTGCTGCTGTTGGAGTTGGCCCTACGACCCCTGTTATTTTGGAAAACAGTGGCGAAAACACCACAGCCTCTTCTGTTGCGGCCGCTCCGACCATTTCGACATCACGTCGTACACGTAAAAAATCGCCCACACAAAGGGTGCCTACACCGGACTGCCGAGACGCGGACAGTGCTGCCAGCATGAAGAATGTGGATCCAAGCTTGCCGGCGGCTCAGTCCCTACCTCCTCAGGACACGTCTTCGGAAGACGGCTTCAGCCTGGGACTGGATAGTAGCATCGGACTGTCTAGCCTTGCCGATTTTGACGTTGAAATGGGAGCTACACGTGAAACAAAGCGAGGGCACACTTCCAGCTCTTGCTCCGATGAACGCAGTGATGGCCGTGGTAAATCCACACGGTCCAAAAAACCTCGACCCTCTTCTGGAGGGTCGAACAGTGCGTTGTAATTTGGTCGAGCAAGTGTCCCCTGGACACTTTCCAGGACACCGTCTAGAACTATGCGTCCAGGTTAGTCTTTACTTTTTAATATGGCTACTACACTGCATATTATTTCATTGAACGTTCAGGGTTTTCGCAGTCCGGCAAAGCAGGCTGAAGTGATTAGTGTCGCCCGCGCTGAAAATTGTGATGTTTTGTGCCTCCAGGAAACAAATTTTTTCTCGCTATCCGACGTACTTGCTTTTAAACGAAGGTTCAACCTAGATTGTTATTTCTCTTTTGCTACATCTCGTTTTACGGGAGTAGGTATTATTATTTTTAACCGAGCTCTATTAAGGGATCATCATGCTTTTTACGATGGCATGGGCAGGGTTTTGGCTTTAGACTGTAGCTACTTTTCTTTCAGATTAAGGATACTGTGTGTGTATGGGCCAGCGCAAGCTGGACAGTCTAATGACTTTTTTAGAGACCTGGATGTGTTTTTTCTTGACGGTCGTGATGTCATTTTGATTGGCGACTTCAACTGCGTTCTAAATACGCGAACCGATGTACAAGGTCCTGGCTGGGGCCGGTCTGCTTGGAATTCACGCGAGCTTCGCCGCCTTGTCCACCACTTTTCATTACTAGACGCGCACAATGTAGTGCACGGAAATACCTTTGTTTGGACATGGCGACGTGGACGATCCTCCAGCAGGCTCGACCGGGCTTATATCCCACGAGCGTTAGAGGCGTTTGTCTCTGATCTATGCGTTCCGTCCTTCCCACCTTCTCCTGTGTACGTATCTGATCATCGGCCTATTGTCTTGAAGCTCGAAGTTCCGTTTTCTTTCTCAGAAAAGCCATGGCGTCTTGATGTTCGCGTCCTGCAGGACGCGCGCTCAAGATCAGATTTGTCACGCGCAATACGTGTGTCGCTCACGGCGTCTGGTCCTGAAGATTGGGATGCGCTTAAAACACAGTGGCGCCTGCGCTGCGCAGTGGAGGGGCGTTCGCTTCGTCGACGCGTTTCTGAAGAGCTTGCTGATACCGCGATGAAGTTACGCATTGCTTTGCGCGCCGAGACGCCTTCTCCTCTGATGCGAGCGTGGCAGCGTGAACTGCGTGAACGCTTTCAGCGCTTGACTGCTGCTTCGTCCCTGGCGGCAGCAGCATGGCGCTGTAGACACAACCCATGTGCACATCCCGAGGTGCTGCGCTACGCGAGACATTCCTTTTTTTGGGCAATCAGAGCCACCTGTCTCTATGACAGCACAAATACCACCTGCGCAGCGGCTTCCTACGCGTGATCGATCGGTTTTCTTGGCGCATTTTGAAGCAATGTCGTGTTCGGCCATGCGGACTAACTGTGATGAAACACCGCCAATGCTTAGAAGTTTGCCCCGTATTCCTCAAGAAGCTGCAGATTGCCTGCACATCCCTCCGTCGGCTGATGAGGTAAAGGCGGCACTGAAATCTATGAAACGTGGAACGGCCCCAGGGCCAGACGGTTTACCTGTTGAGTTTTACTTGACATTTTGGGATGAGATTGGTGCTACATTTACCGCGGTAATCCGGCGATGCTACGAGGACGGTGTCTTTCCATCAAGTTTTCGAGATGGACGCATTGTGCTTATTCCAAAGGGTGATGCTTCCTCTGTTAATCCTGAAGATTGGAGACCTATCACGCTCCTCAATGTTGACTATAAGATATTCGCGGCGGTAGCCGTTCAACGTTTGAGGGGTCTGTTGAACACCCTAATAGGTCATCACCAGACTTCATCAGTGCTTGGACGAGAAATACACAGCTTGTCATATACCACACGGGATATCATAGCTTATACTTTGTCGCGATCTGCGCGTGGTATCCTTGTGTCTTTGGACCAGGAAAAAGCGTTTGATCGACTAGAGCACGCGTATATCTTTAATGTGCTCACAGCCTTCGGCTTTTCTCATTCGTTTGTGGAAATGATTAAAAATACGTACACTGGTCTGAAAAGCACACTAGTTCTGGATGGTTGGGAAAGTGCTGCCTTTTCCATAACACGTGGGGTCCGTCAGGGATGTCCATTGTCTCCTGTGCTATTTGTCCTCAGCCTTGAGCCATACTTGCGTGCTCTTGATGCGGATTCACGTGTCCGGGGTCTTCCGCTTCCTGGTAGCGGTGTCGTGAAAGTCACAGCTTTCGCTGATGATATAACCTTGTACCTTTCAGATGAAGATAGCCTTTCACGCAGCCTGCATGTATTTTCCCAATATGGCGACATTTCAGGTGCAGCGTTGAACATCTCCAAATCCCGGTATTTCTTCATTGGCTCTCCAAACTCCAGGCTTAGCGCCAGTGTTCCCATTCAGCCGGCCGCGTCCCTTCGTATTTTAGGTATTTCATACAACCACTACGGCATTTGCGAATCTGTTTGGTTAAACGCTCTCGAGGAAGTAAGACAGAAAATTCAGGATGCACGGGATTTCGACTTCCCGCTTCTTGAGCGGAGGTACCTTGCGCAGACTGTATTTTGCGGTCGCATTTGGTACCTTTCTCACGTTGTGCAACCATCTTTACGTATCGTGCGATCACTGCAGTCTGCTTTGTGTTCCTTTTTTTGGTCAGGCGGCACTGAGTTGGTCTCTCGCGCGGCACTGGGACAGCAGCGTGCTCAAGGAGGCTTTGCTTTCCCTTCAGTGTCCATACGCTGTCGGCTGCTGGCACTGCGTTTCCTTTTGCGCCTAGTGCAAGGGGAGGAATCTCCCGCACGAACGCTTGCATATTACTTTCTGGGTACTCAACTTCGCCATTTGATGCCTAATGTGCAACTTAACAGGGGGCCACAGTCAATAACACTTCCTGCGTTTTATGCAACAACTGTTGCATTTTTTCGCCATGTCAAGTCGAGCTGTCCTGGCATAGATGTTTTGAACAACCACATAGTTGAGACAACTGCTGCTTTGTTGCTTCCGTTGGTCCCGCCAGCCCGCCGTGCTCGCTCTAGACGGGTGTCTTGGAGCTCCTTAACGGCTTCTTTTCTGCCTGGACACCTTCGGGACTTCATGTGGCGCCTGGGATGGGGTGTACTTCCCACTCTCGACCGCCTCGAAAGGTGGAGAATAGTCCAGTCAGCAACATGTCCGAACTGCTCCCTTCGGGAAACAAATCAGCATTTTCTGAGGCATTGTATCATTGCTCGCGTTTTTTGGAGAGCCGTACATGCTGGATTTCACTGCCTCAGAGTAAATCGCTTCGTTTCTTCTGGGCGTTGTTCGCGAGGCCGCTTCGCTTGTCTTCTCATTGTTGCCGGCGCTTTCTGCCTCTGGCGCAACCGCTGCGAGGCGGTTGCTGCGGGCCGCCGCCGCCGCGCGCTCTACCCGATCCTAGAACGATTGTACTCGGAGCTGCTGTCTGTTTTGTCGGAGGAGCTCTTCTTCCTCGGTGAAGAGGAATTCCTTCGGCACTGGTCTTGCCCTTTTGTGTCGGTCTATGACGGACGAGTGAAACTTGTCTTTCGGCCGGCCTGGTATTGGTAGGCTGATCTGTCGATGTGCCGGCAGAAATGGCATGCCAACATGCAAATATACAAAATGTACATATTTATGTTTTATTTGTCTCTTGTTTACTTTGAAGTATTTTGTGGTTGTGTTTGTGTGAACCATCAAATGTACATGTTTTTTCAACGTCATCTCATATCCATGTTCATGTAAATGACGTCTGTCTTGTCATCATCGTTAGAGTATGTCTAAGACGGAAATGTTCTGTTGAGTGTTAATGACGTTTGTGGCAATAAATTTTTTCTAAAATGTGTCTAACTCTGTTACCAGCCACTAAACTGTTTTAGCGGGACGGCTCAGTGCTCTCCCATAGTTGAGTACGAAGTACTCAAAATCGTTCAACATATTAGATGCGGAAGCATCTTATACTCGCGCCTTGTGCCGTCTGCACCGCTTCTCGAACATTCGACAGCTGACGCGCGCGCATGCGCCGTCGCGCCGTCGCCCACCATCTGTGCCGCGCGCGCTTCTCCTTCGAGAACATTCGACAGCTGACAGCGCATGCGCCGTCGCGCCGTCGCCATCTGTGCTGCGCGCGCGCTTCTCCTTCGAGAACATTCGACAGCTGACAGCGCATGCACCGTCGCGCTGTATATATACTCAAGGTCGGCGCTCGCTCGCTCAGTTGCCGCTCGTCCGTTGGTTCGTCGCAATAAATAAAACACCGCCCTTTCGCATACGTGCCGTACGTGTTCACTCATTTAACACCCCATTTCACAACCACGTTAACCAATTTAGCCATCGACCCAAGTAAGTCGCAATTTAACACCCGTTAACCAATTACATGCTTCCGCATCCTCCTCAGTGTTCCCCCGAGGGAAGCTGCGGGCAATTTTTTTGGTGAGACACCTCGGCGCCACCATCTTAGATTACTGGGCCCATATGTTTTCTTATTTCTTTATTTCAACACATGAATTATTAGGGCCATGAAACCTATCCGTCTACAGTGTAGGGTTATTGAGGACATAAATGCCCCCGGAAGAGGATGTAATGATCGTAGTATGTATGCGTGTCACTGCGCAATGATTGTGATGTCATTTGCTTCACAGCTTATCGAATTTGTAGATACCACCGAGGAAAGTGAACAGGAACTCGGAGATCTGTCGTTGCTGGGAAGACGACGTTTGCCTGAACACTATGATGTCACAATTTCCAATGCGCGTAGATATACCTATACAGACACGAGCGCGTCATTTCGCTTTCTAACATCGATGGTGTTTTTCCCCGTATAACTGCTCTCGCTGTGTTAGGTATACGCAAACATTGTATACTAATATTTCTTCGAATTAGATTCAAATAACAGCACAGTTCTTGCCTTACCGTATTGCGTGCATGACGAAAGCTATGGAGCGTACACATGCAGTAGTGTTCCCTCGGGTATGGCAGTGATACATTCATAAGAATGCCAGTTGAATTCGCGAACTGACAGCGAAGTTTGCGTAACCCTCTCTAAGTGCCCTTCCCCATCCGTCTGAAAGAAAAGTTAGGCAGGTGTTTTGAGAAGGGCTTTTCTTTGTGACTGGAGAGAACGCAGCGCAAAGGGATAAGGACACAGAAATAACTCAGCACACTGGACAAGAACTGACTTACAGCTGAATGTTATTGCAGTAACTGCGCTTTAACATGTGTGTAAACAGCCGTGCCACATTTCCTTTCTTCTAGAAGCAGTTGGCATGTGGCAGGGGGGGGGGGAGGTGGCGGTGAAGGAAGTGTCATGGTGTATGTTAATCTTGCTATCTCATTCTTTAACAACACTATAGCGCGACTATAACACATCTAGCTCAAGCAATTTTTAACGCATAACATTATGTTTGAGTCAGCGGACCGAAAAGTATTACACCGATGTCCACACGGTAACCGCGTCATTGAACGTAGGCATCTGACCTTCACGAGACGCCTCGGACGCGATTCAATGTACGCGGCAAATGTGCTATGTCGGCAAATCTTGATGTCGGCATCTATTCGATAGCGACTCTGTCACCGTTCTGCAATCTGCCAACAACGTGACATAGTGTATCTTAAAAAAAAAAGTTACGGAGCTGCACTTAGCGTGAAAGCTATAGGAAGTGCGCAGCAGTGCATGACTCGCCTGTCCTTCACAGACGTGAACTCAAGGAGCCTGTGTCCAGGGCAAGAGGGGGGTATTCTGTGTAGCTGGCTGGTAAGGCATCATTATGTGAGCTTAAGCTGAGCTTGGGACGAGACAGGAGACGACACCAGCGCTGTCAGTATGAGCGCAGTCTGTGAGCGCTTTAAGATCTAGGTCTTTGCAACACTTTAGGCCCTCCTTTAATCCTTTAAAATCATTCTTCCTCTACTATCACTTTCCCTCGCCCTCACTTCCCATTCCCACCCATCAATATTCACGGCTGCGTACTGTCTTTGTGACGCCACACATTGATTTGCTATGCTTTACCCTCGTCCTTCTTTTTTTCCATCCTCCTCGCCCTAAATATCACCCTCTTGCCCACCCTCATCGCCATGATTTATAGGGCTATGCTTTGCCTACTGCTTCACCTTCTCCCTTCCTCCTTTTTCATCATTCTCGCCCTCACATCTCTCCTTCTCCCCCTCACATTTCTTTCTTGCCCCTTTGCTTTATTTGGATACGCCATACGTTGTTTTGTGTGAAATGTAATCATTTCGACAAAAATCAGTATCGCTGGGTAGAAACCCGGGGCCCTAAAGTGCTCTCTACAAACTTGGCTGGAGCCATTCTCACCTCCTAAAGCGTTTCGCGTGCGTAACGCCAAGCGGTGCACATAGGATGACAGCGTATTCCCTTCCTCTTCCCCCTTTTTCCCCCTGCTTACTACAGATGACAACGCTACAGATGACTATGCTACACTTTGTTTCGTTTTCGTAACGCCAAGCGACATAAGACGACGACAACAGCACACGATGACAGCGTGCCACAGCCCAGGACTATAAAGTTTAGAGCACGTTGTTTCTAGATGTCTTCATTGGGGGGGTGAACCGCGGCCTCTAGATGCGAAAGCACACGTTCCCTGCATCTACCGACCGCCGTGAAATGAGGGGTGTTGTTAGTCAACCTGAAATATTTCCGACAGAAAATAATCTACTGTCGTACCCAACGCGGCGTGTGCCGACTGGAGTGATTATGTTTAGAGGAGTGTTATAAATCAATAGAAGAGGGAAAAGGGGAGAGAGAGGAAAGGAAAGAAGGTTAACTGCTTTAGAATAACTCATATGATACCCCAATCTTGGGATCGGGGTGGAGAAATATGAAAGTAGGAGTATAAAACTAAAGTGAGAGAGACAGAGGGAGCATGAACACATCGACGCAGTTCACCAGTGTTGTGCGGTGAAGGGCATCATTATCAGTTTACATTCGCTCGTGCAAGACTGTTGCTCGTAAAATTTTTTAGCGATGCCTTCATTGCCTTCATCTTCACCGAAATTTCAAGACGACATTCCCGGGTGGTGGCAAGCGACATTGGTCTGTGGACAAGGCGAACTATAAAGCGTAGCGAGGGCAACAGGAAAAAAAGTAAAAAAAAACCAAAGCCGGCGTTCCGTTGGTTGCCCGCTGAAAGCTTATCTTTTGAAAAGCCAGCTTGAAGGCAGTATTATATAACAACGGATGTGTTTAACGTGTGGGCACGTGCCCACTACCCCGGATGTGTATTAATAACACATCCGGGGTACTGGGCACGTGCGAATGCGCGTTGGAGTTTATCCGCTAAGGAAATATACGTTACGCATTTCAAATAAACACTAGAATGGCGTGACGTTTATTGTACGCGAGATAAAAGAGGCATCGATAGAAAGATCGCGAGCGAGAGTAGAAGGCGTGCCAGGCGTGCATGCGACCAGAAAACACGCAGGAAATGATGTTTTCCAGATGGGGACACAGCTAGAGCTCCTCGTCTAACGTGCGAAGCGATATGGCATCGTTATAGCGCCATCTAGATTGTTGCGGGCAGCAGCTTCATGGGGTCCTATCGCCTTAATTTACAGAGATGGCCTCGACCGCAAACGTTGCAGCAGAGGAGCTGAAACATGCACCGCTACGCTCCTAGAAAAGAAACTGGAGGAATACAGAGTGAACAAAGGGAGGAGGATGCTGGCTGTCATGTGGAGGAGGGCGTGCATGCGTTACGTGGCAGGATTACGCTCCCTTCCGACGACCCCTCGTAATATACGACCAAAAGATATACACGTAGAAACCATAATTCTCAGCAACGTACTTCTTTCTTCTTTGCTCATCCGCCGTCGCACTCTCTACCTTGCAAGAACGTGAAAAGCGTGTGCGTTCGATCTCGTCTTCTTCTTCTTCGTGAACTTTGACACCGCGTACTCTCTTTTTTCTTTAGCGTTGCAATCTCCTCACTCTTTTAACCGTCGGCTTTCCTCCGGGTACCTGCAAAACCGTAGGAGGCACCGCCACCGACGTTCGTTTCTTCCACCGCAACGCGCGCTTGTCGTATTGAGGTCACTCTCAGCGCAAGACTCCCGCGATGGACGGAAGCTGGCGCCAGTAGGCGTGCGGCCGCTATACGCTTTTCCTCTTTCTTCACTTTGTTTTCTCTCCTTCCGTTGCAGAGAAAGGAATTTACCCTTACCCTGCCGGAAACCAAGAACAAGTGGCGTGCGAACTGTGATATGTGATCCGCGTTCTCTCGCAGGGCAGACGTACTGTTCGCAGTGTTATCAGTGAACACTGACACGCCCCCCCCCTTATATTACTGATAATAATAACGATGATAATATTTGGGGCCTAGCGTCTCCAAACCACAATTCGATTATGACAGACGCCGTACGTGGTGGAGGGCTCCAGAAATTTCGACCACCTGAGGTTATTTAACGAGCACCTATATCCAGGTGCTACGGCCTCTGGGATTTAACGTGCTAGGGCCTCTGCATCCAAAGTGCGTCCGCCGCGGCCGAATTTAGATCCCGTTACCCATGGGTTATCATCCGAATGCCTTAGCCACTAGACAACCGTGGCTGATATCTATTAATGATAAGTCACTCTACACCGAGTGTGATTGATGAAGGCGGCCATGTGTTTGCACGCATATCTACATCTCTTTCTTGCGTTTTGCATCCCCTTAGCCGCTGATTGATTGATACGTGGGTTTTAGGGTACCAAAACCACCATATGATTATGAAAGACACCGTAGTGGATGGCTCCAGAAATTTCGACCACCGGGGATTCTTTAACGTGCACCTAAATCTGAGAACACGGGCCTACATCTCCTTAGCCGCAGTTATGTCATGTAGCTAGTGACAAGTTTTTCTTAATCACGCTTCACTTGCTCTCTCTTTCGTTCTTCCCTTTCTTTAATGTATACCTAGTAACCCAGCGCAGTTGCCGAACCTTGTTCGCTGCCTCGAAGCGACTGCACGTCTTCGGCGAGCTTCTATGCTTTCCCGCGTGCCTTGCCAGTTCGAATAGCCAACAGCTACTTATTCCTAGCAAACTTACTGCCCTCTACCCTAAACAGCCGCACAATATTTGTAGGGTGGAGTGGTGCCGGAAGGGTCGGGTCTTGTGCCGTCAATGCGCGCAGCCATCACGTAAAGTTCGTCTCACACACTTTTGTGCACTGAAGTCTATCTGATCGATTTCCCTTCCTTAAGTATTCGAAGCAAGATTCAGTGACAGCAGTTTAATTGCTCTAATAAAACTAGGCTGACTCGCGCTTTTTTTTTTTGCCTTGTGTACGTGACCTCTGGGTTGGCGGGTGCCATACCAAGGAATAGGACCTGCAAGCCTTCATTTTAGCAAGACCGAAATAATGTAAGGATTCAACTCTACCTCGACACCGAGTGTTAGTTTTCCACAGTTGCGGGTTCATCCTATCTCCCCAAGATAGGTTTGAATTATGATAAGATATGTTATTTCCGTAGCTCTGTGCTCTGGTAATTTCAGTCATGGTCTGGAACGATATGCTCGTTATCAATGGACTATAGAATCACTAGTGTGGGAGAATTTTCAAAAAAGATGTGCCAGCAATACTGAAGCTGAAGATTGCTTGTTGTCGATACATCACACAGAAAGATGTTTCTTTTCCTGGAGCGGGTGTTTCTTGTATTTTTTTAATGAACCACGAGAAACTACGTCCACGTTATCGCCTTAATCTTGAGCGGCAATTGATAAGAACGTGATTACACCTCGCGGAAGCAGTGTCGACACTGAGAAATTGATCTGAGGATCCCATCTGCATCTAAAGTATCGCTTTTATTGCGAGAAAAAAAGAGCTATCAGATTTCTGACGCCTTTTAGTTCTGCGTGTAGTTCTGATGTAAGCTTGTTGCGTTTGCACTGAGTAATCTTTATTTGTTTCTTATTGCGTAAAAAAGCACGTGAAAGAAGGGGAAAGATGGTGAGCGGAAAAACGAAATTCGCTCTGTACTTCCTGCTTCGTCCCTTATCAAACGCGTAAGCACACCCGTAGACGCGCGCAATTTCGATTAGCGAGAGCCGCCACTCATGTCTTCCGGGATGTCGCACTACGGCGCCCTGGAAGAAAGCAGCGCCGTCAGCTGTGATGCCAACACCTCCCTACCGACGGTGTCAATGGAGGGCGCCACGTACCTGCTGCAAATCGGCGCTGCGCGTCTCACCTCCGTTCCATGATCTAAGGACGATATCGCGCACCAGAGCTGACGTACGGCGTTTTACACAAAACTGAATTGTGAAGTTTTGCTTTAGTACCACTTGAAAATCGACTGTGCCTGTCATAACCTGCAGGTTGTGATAGGCACCTTCAATGGCATAGATCATTACAACATTGTTTATCATTTTCCAAAGAGAAACAACAGCACGGAGATCTGTAAAGCCTGCAATAGCGCAAATAAACAGCAAGGGTGACGTCGCCTTTTCAAGATTTCGGCATCAGTTCCTATTATCGAGATATGTTGTCCATTTCTTACGTGGCAAGATAAACTAGATCGTCAAAGCAAAAAGAAAGAAAGAAATTTAATTTAACAATTGCCATTCAACAGCGCAAATTTCAAAAAAGCTCACATGCTCAATGTAGGGAAATAGTCCCGTCGCAAGGTATATCAGCTACGCGCCAGCTTTTAGATATTTGTATATTTGAGTGATTAACATAATCCGCCCTTCATAATTCTCAGTTACGATTACCCCCCCCCCCCAAATGATTTTTGATTCGATGGTGTTTCACACCCTATCATCCCCCCCCCCCCCTATAACAACAAGCTCCTGGGAACCAGAACACAGATAATTTACCCAGTGAAACTAGACTATCTCTACCTTGAACATTGCTAGTTGAAATATACGATCACTTATCCATGAATTCCATGTTATATTACGCGCATAACGCATCCGTGAATTCTCATGTAACGTGAGCTATGTGTCTATCAGTAGAACCTTTCTTATGTGGAGTACGAATTAATCACTGTTTGAAGTAATTTGCCTCAAAGGCCGGTTCAGCGTTCGCATGACCTGGATTTCGTTTCTCGTATTCTTAATGTGCGTGACTGCGCCAAAACACTGTTCAGAAGCATCACCGATATAAATCAGAAAAATAAATCAAAGAAGGCAATTCTCATGTTTTTGAATTGTACGCTTCGTTATGTTCAGTGTCGTCGCTTATTGAATATCTGACATCCATGCAATGTTATTTTCATCGCTACTTTCGGGACAGCACCACTAATAAAGGATATTCACCTCTGCCCAACAACGTGCTGGTTCGTTCAAGTCTCCATGGCAACACCTACTCCGCGGTGGTCTAGTGGATAAGGTACTCGGCTGCTGACCGACAGGTCGTGGGATTGAATACCGGCTGGGACGGCTGCTTTTTCGGTGAATTGATTGATTGATATGTGGGGTTTAACGTCCCAAAACAACCATATGATTATGAGATACGCCGTAGTGGAGGGCTCCGTAAACTTAGACTACCTGGGGTTCTTTAACATGCGCCCAAATCTGAACTCACAGACCTAAAGAATTTTTGCCTCCATCGAAAATGCAGCCGCCGCAGCCGGCATTCAATCCCGCAACCTGCGGGTCAGCAGACGAGTAACTTGGCAACTAGACCACCGCGGCGGGGCCATTTTTGATGGAGGTGAAAATGCTGAAGCCCGTGTGCTCAGATTTGGGTGCACGTTAAAGGATCCTAGGTGGTCTAAATTTCCGGAGCTCTCCACTACGGCGTCTCTTATAATCATATGGTGGTTGTGTCAGTTAAAACCCACGTATTAATCAATCTTCATGGCAACAACCATGCAAAAGAAAGAAAACAATAAATATTTAAGAAAAAAGAAAACGCTGCCACTGAGAGAATCAGAGCGACGGCGAGCATGGTATTACCAGCCAAGAACAGCGCCGATTCGGGCGTCACAATGGAGCGCGGTAAAAATATCGCCCACACAGTCTTTACAACAAACCCAAGTGATGATCTCGATTGAAGCCGTCCGGACGGGCCATCCCAGGATCGTTCACGGAAGCGCGCCACAGACAAATGGAAGAGAAAGGGATATTCAAAAGAGGAGGGGGGGGGGGGTTAAAGAAGAAGGCGTACGCTAAACGCCCATGCAACGCGCCAGACCACGCACGTTGTCTAGGAATTTGGGCGGCACGCGTCCGCTACGTGCTGGACAGCAGTTAAGGGAAACGGACGCCGTACGCCAGCAGCGGACGGCCGGCCACTTTCACCCTGACCCGGTCTCGGGAATCGTGAAACACACTGCTGCCGCTGCGTCGTAGGCGCTTCCCTCTCCCTCGCTCTTTCCTGGCCGGGCAACCTCCGTATATGCGTGCGCTCATCCACTGACCCCTGACCTGCATTCCCGCTTGCGATGCGCAGCTCCGACCGACATACACGGACGCGAGACCGTAATCTCTTTGCAAGGGCAACCGGATGACCGGTTCGGCGTTCGACCCGCGATAGACGACGGACCGAACCACGACCGCCCCCCCCCCCCCCTACGGCTTGTTGGTTAAGCAATGTACCGCTCTCATATGTTTGAACGTTTAAGCATGGGCTCTACCCTTTCATAAACAGACCGTTTAGTAAATAGAGGTCGAGCCACTAAGCACACGAACACGGGTTCGATACCCGGATACAGCTGCCACACTTCAATGAGAATCGAAAATGTACGCTGAGGTTTAGGTAAGCAATCGAAAAAAAAAGCCAGTGCTCAAAATTTATTTGGTATGATTCATAATATAAATGTTTGTCTGCTTCCGGGGTAATGTACGCTGAGGTTTAGGTAAGCAATCGAAAAAAAAAAGTCAGTGGTCAAAATTTATTTGGTACGATTCATAATATAAATATTTGTCTGCTTCCGGGGTATACAGTAGATACGGTGCTCGTAAGCCGAGCCTAAGGTCGTGGGTTGGAACCCCACGACCTTAGAACCCCACGGTTGGAACCCCACAACCGAGAGGTAGCAGAAAGATCAGTAATTAAGTTTCGTTTGGACACACAAGGCGCCCCACATTCATAGTCAGCGCTCGTGTGTGTGGTGTTTTATATATGGGGGCGTCTTATGTGTTGGCACTGTTACTTTTATCTTAGGTAAAGAGCACGAGATGATCAAAATCACCGCTATCCTCCACTATATAGGTAACAACTCGTAATAGTATCGTGGTTTTGGCACGTAAAACCCTAAATGTTGCTTTCATTAGGCCCTAAACATTGGGTTAGGTGAAATAATGCAGCGGTGGGCAATGTGGTGACAAAACAAACACGAACAAATAATGCGTTGCATGCGTATAGAAAGCATATTGTTGGACAACTGACCATTACTCGAAAGACTGCTTACCTCTTAACCATTGGAGAGGTGAACAACCGGGGACTTCCATGAATATTTCTCGTGACTCCGATATCCGATAACCATAACCGCCGGTTCCTCGCTAGTTACATGCCTACTTGCAGCCACCTAGATGTTGCCCACTTCTCCTTATTTCGAAGTCGACAATATGAAGCCATCAACTTTCTGTGGAACTGGCGTCTCGGACACCCCGGCGACTGATGCCCACAGGAGCGCGGACGTGTTTCAAGTTCTCTGCGTTGTCAGTAGCTGCGCACCTATGGAATTACCTTCCTATAACATCGCTGCTGCGCAAACGCACAAAGATAGATTTAGGCAGCTCCTGAAGCGGCATTTCATCGGTACGTATGTCATGTCATCTAACAATTGTTCCACGGCGTACAAATATTTCTCTAATTCATTCGGTTACCTGCGCCAACGATGCACATTTTCTTTAGACTTTGTTTTCTTTTGTGCGCAAGCACGGCGCAGCTTCGTATGCTACCACGAACTGTATTTTTTGTATGTGATTTGTTTTATATTACCGCGATATATCGTTTAAGAGCCGGCGGTGTCACCAACTTAACACCTGCCAGATGCGTAACGAGACAGTCGTTTGAAACTTTTCACCCGTAGTCGAGTGCTCAGCCATAATTATTATCTTCCGCTGCATCGTCGACGAAGTGCCCAACTACGTATACGTCCGCACCACCTTATAGATGCTGATGGGTACTTCGATACCTCGTACAATGATGAACTATGGCGTAAGAGGCACTTCACAACTGCAATTGCATGTACTACAGGCACTCTAGGATAGAATACAATAGTCAATGTCACGTGCACAGGCTTTACTTTCCTCTTTGCACATTTGAGGTGTTCGTTGGAAAGCGATGCATGGCCAGGCGATGCGAACCGTGTCTGATAACGCTATATAATAAAGGCTAAGTTTTCAGGGGCCTTCCAACGCTATTCAGCCCCGTCCCCCCAATTTTCCCTCGTGAGTTGTGTACACTGCAGCTCGGGCATATTAATGTAGCAAGAAAGGCAGCGATAACGGCACGCAGTCCGTATTTATTAGATTTATAACATTCAAAATACCAAAAAAAAGCCTGCCCTCAACTTGGTTTTCGCGAGGTGCTGAAGGGCCCATTTAGGCATCCTCTTTCTCTCTTTCTCTCTCTCTCGAACAATAAATTACGATTAAGTACGTTTTTATAATCCTTTATGTATTGTGTGTCGTCTTTCTCTTGTATTTTTTTTTACGATGAACCGTAGGCCATTTCACCCCATTTTCGTGAAATAAATAAATAAGTAAATAAACGAACAAATAAATAAATAAAAGGGTAAAATAAATAAATAAATTAATGCTCTCTACCGTAACGCGTCCTGAATTAAAGCTTAGTTTTGCGTGTAAAAAGGTGACGGCTGATGTCGAGTGATGCGTTATATATGACTTAGAAACATTGAGCAGAATGAATTTGAAGCTGTGCGGACCTCTGAACTCATGGACAGCAAAATATCCCAAATGGTCTTAATCCTCTTTATTAGAGCACAAGGCTTAGCCAGTACGCTTCCGTTAAGTTTAGAGATACTTCATAATTTTACAATCACTCGAGTAACAAATTTCTAAGTACGCTTGTAGTGTAGTCATTGAAATAAATAGGCAAAAAAAATTCCAATATCGCGAAAGAAAAAAACAAAAACTTCTTGAATATATTGACGATAAATGTATACAGATAGGTTAGTTCGTAAGCCGTAATTTTTGCAGAAGCAGCTCACAAAAGAGCACGATAACGGACACATAAAAATATGCAAATATAAGCGCCATAACAGCGGTTGTGTTCGCCTCATCTTAGGTGTGCGCGAACTTTTTCTGTGGTGCGATCTGCTGAGAAGATACTTGACGGATTCGAAAAATGCTTGCGGCGTTCGGTTCGGGAGGCAAATGAACTCCTTTAATGAAGCCATTCAGTAATTACTTCGAAAGGCATCGTGGAAGGCACATTGAAGGGAAGCCAACTTTTAAGACTTTTGCAAATGGCCCGTTGAACTCAGTGGCTTGTTTGGTACCCCCAGGAAATGACACATGTCTGCTGTTATTTCTGGCTATTTTCGCCATGTATCATTGAAATAAAAGAAGTTCTTCAATTTCACGCAGAGCCTGTCATTTAAAGAATTCGTTCACGAACTTTGCACACGAACTTTGATTATATGAGGAATCTGTCCACGAAACTCGTAAACGAACTGTGATTCAAGGTTTTGCTTCGTTACCATCTTCCCTCTCACCATCATCAACACCTCCTCACCCCTTTCTTAACTTTGAATAGCTGGCCATAAAATTGATCCGGGTCGATCTCACCTTTGCTGACACAGAAACGCTTCTCTCTTTGTTTTTGCTTAGCAATTTAGAGTTTCATTGTAACAATAAGGGCCGTATATTAGAGGACGACACATTTTTCTCGGCAGCTAGCGGGAATTAAGTCACAAATAAAGATGATAAATAAGGTCATGTCATTGTTTTAATGTGAATCTTTACCTATTTTTTACTTCCAAGGCTTCCCGCAGGTAGGCTTCACACAACGCTCGCTTGTTTTTGCTCGTGAAGTCAGAAAAAAAATACGTGCCTATTTTCGAGCTATGGCGTTTTTTGCGCGCATGCGTGTTCTGATAACATTTCAACGTTATTTGTCCTGCCATTGAATTACTATAGTACACTGGTTTATAGTATAGCACTAAGTACTATAAACCAGTGTTTCTCAGGCGCTGATAAAGTCGTATGTTAATGGCTAGGCGGGTAAGAAAAATGATGCCATTAAATAAATTTAGCCGCCATAGTAATTGAGTGCGGGTAACGAATTCGGCGTTTTTGAATCCGTATAATCTTACACGTGTGATGATCTGTCTAGATCAGAAGCTGAACGTGCGACTTTCAATTAGTACTCCCGCGTGGAGAATATGTTTAGGATAATCTTAATGTTGAGCATATGGTACGTGCAACAGTTAGAACCTTGCAAGTGAATTGAAGCGTGGTAATTTTGACATAAAGTGAGAAATGGCGCTTTCTTTATACGAGAGATTTTCAGGTGTGCATACCGCAAAGAACAATATAATTGCAGGGGTTTTACGTCCAAAAATAGTAACAGAATTATAAAACATGTCGTATAACACACCGTGTTGGAATTCTCCGAAAATGTTGACCAATTGGGATACGTAAACGTGCTTCTAAATCTAATTACAGGGGTTTATACCATTTTGCTTTTATCGAAACGTGGTCACCGCTGCCGGGATTCAATCCTGTGACCTTCAGGGAGCAGACCACAGCAGAGAGTTGCGCAAAGTAAATGAACCAAATTTAATAAATACCAACGAAACTGCAGCTATAAGTTCGCAAAAATTCCGCTTTTATTAATTTGTGTATTTTTCAAGGAAGGAATAAAAGCGCATAATCTGTCCTGACTTTTCTTCGTATGGCAATATGTTTGATGATTACAGGATCGTGAACAATTTAGGGCGCAGCCTATGGTTACAGTCCCTAACAGGGGCATAGCCATAATTCTGTTTTTTTTTTTTTTTGGGGGGGGGGGGCTCAACTATATACTCAATATATGTTCATGCAAGCGTTTGTATGTGTACGTGTATACATATACGCAAGCTAAAATTTTCAAAATAGGAGGAGGGAGTTTAAAGCTCCTAACACCCCCCCCCCCCTCGTCTACGCCACTGATCCTTGAAGAGGGCACAAGTACGCTAGCAGTGTGTCGGCTTTTAGGGGTGAAGCTCCTCTTAGTCTAACCTAGTCCTGCTTGTGGAGTAACCTAGAGAAGAAGAGACGAGAAACGGCACTGTCTGATAGAAGTATACACAAACTGAGGTTGGGTGAGGATATTCTAGGTGGCACTGTACCACTACTCTCCGATTGGCTGCTGCTGGGTTGTCTAAGGTATAGTCGCCGTACGTGGCGGATCGTTGGTGGGTCATGGAAGAAGCAGAGCGGCGGGCGCGTTGAAGACACTTGCGCTCGGCTTCCTTGGCTCTCGTCTCGTCGGTGTTACCCACGCGCCGTCTGCATTCTCGAACGCGATCGGACACATGCACGGACGGATGGATAGAGGGACGCACGTACGGAGGGACGGACAGACATACAGACGGACGAAAGGACGCATGAATGGACTCATGGATGGACGCATGGACAGAATCACGGACCAATACACGGACGGACGCACGGACAGAAGCATGCATGGATGTACGAACGCTTCGCCTCACTCATCACCATTCACTCCATGGAAATGCTGTGATTTTTCTCCTTAGAGCTAGGCGTCTTTCTCTCCACATGAAGACAACGGTTAAGGGAAACGATACAGTGTTTAATCTTCTAGGCCACACTTTATTGCACAAAGAGAGGTGGGCAAAAAACGCAAGTCACACACAAACAAATCTTCTAACAAAAACAGGAACAAAAGAATAAACAAAACCCGAAGGCGCGCGAGATTGACAAGCGAATCATTAAATATGCGACTACAAAGGGCAAATAAATACTACCATAACACACAAAAATACAAACGAGGAAGCACACAAAAGAAGCCACGTAAACGAAAAAACCCAATAAAACTCTAAAGAAGAGGAGAAAGAGTAATAACACACGAGCTCCACATATGATTACACAGCTGTGAATGCAACAAGAATCTCTAGAAGAAAAGTTCAATAAGGTGGATAGGGGGCGTACTCCTACAGAGCATACAGAGCGATAAACGATACTGGTTAAGACACAGACTAAACACCGGGTGCTCGATCACTGCACCGCACAAATAAAGGAGGCGCTTGCGAAGTATACAAAGAGAGTAGTAGTGCAGGAACATCGTAAAACGACAGAAAGAAAAACGGCCTGAGGTTAGACGAGAAAATAAAGAAACGCAGGCCCTCATGTACAGAATGAGGGTGCTCTAGGTTACGGCAGTACGTGCAACTGCAGGTAGGCGATTGCATTGTCCCAGTAGTGAAGGTGGCAGTCGACGGAAAATAAAAAAGTCGTGAGAGTTCACAGGAACAGTGTGGCTTCAAGAAGATTCTCTCATTTACGACGATGCTCTGAAGGGAGCGCCAACGAGCGCAGCGTCGGCGGCTTGGGCGGCGTCGGGTCCGGGAAGAGCGCTCGACGTGAAGGTGGTGTCAGCCGCTGGCCTGGACTCCGTTCCGGGCTCGTTGGTGACGACGTCGGCCCTGTAGCCGAACTCGTCGGCGACGTAGGTGACGGTCCTGGTGCGGCCGTCAGCCAAGCTCAGGGAGTAACGGCCGGACACGCGACCGCTGCCGTCGCCGGTCTCCTCGTGCCCATGGCTGCCCTCGATGTCGTTGGAGACGTAACCAAATGAGTACGGCTGCGGCAGCTCCACGGGGGCGGCAACCAACTGGCAGCTGACGGTCAGGGCACAAGCTGCCAGCACGGCGATGGTGAGCTGGAAGAAGGGCAGTGAAGAGTGATAAGCATGCTTTTGGCATACAGAACATGTCGACGATTCAATAGATGAAGGCATGAACGGTTGTGGTCAAGCGTTATGACGAAACGATCCTGTGATAGGCATGGCAAGTGTCTGTCACGCTTGATGAGGAATCTCGCTATCGCGACATTGGTCCAGACATGTTTATGCTCCACGATGGCACCATAGCATGCTTATACTCACAGATACGCGAAACCGAGCATTCTCCCCTGACAGTACGACGACATTAACGGACGTGGACGAACGACACTCACGGCAAAGTGTCGAGCCGGGATGTCGGGTGCCGATCGCTTAACTTGCGTGCCAATATTGTGGAGCCGAAAATGGACGCGAATGATAAAAAAGAAGGCCAGCCGTAGTGGTGTAGTGGTTGTTAGACTGCGAACCCAAAGGTCGCGGTATCGAATTCCGGCTGCGGTGGCCGAACTTTCGATTGATGCGAAAATGCTTGAGGCCCGTGTGCTTAATTGCACGTTAGTTAGGTGGGCTGACGAGATTACAAAGTTCACGGGTATAACGCGGCAATGAATTGCACAAGACCGGGTTGATAAATAGATCACGGGAGAGGCCTTTGCTCTGCAGTGAGTGTAGTGAGGCTAATGGTGATGAAAAACCACAGCTGATTTAAATTTCTGGAGCCCTTCACTACGACGTCTCTCATAACCATATCGTGGTTTCGGAACCTTACACCCCAACAATTATTGCTGTGATCAAAATAAAATGGATCCGATTTCTCTAATACACACAACACGTCCCCAATAGGTGCCATGGGTCTGTCGAATAAGCTTTGCCTATTTTGGTTATACCACTGATACCATAATGATAGGTGTGCAATGGCAGTTGGTTCGAAGTTGGTGTACGGCGGTTGTACCCCTCCTGATAAAAACAAAAGAATAGGTTCGCATTAGGCACTTGACACTCTTATTGTTACCCCTACTTCACAACCGCAGTGTTCGACAGCAAACAGGATGCTAATATCTGGTTAACCTCCCAGCCTTCTTCTTCATCTCTCGCCCTCTAGACGTCAATTGACGAAATCCAGCGCTCCCCGTAAGCCACCAGTCACGCAGCTGTCGCTTTAGTCCCGTCGCAGAAATCGGCAAGAGGCTCGAATGAGTTTTCCGTTGTGTGTAGGTATATCCAATGTGCGCTGAATGGTTCTTGAGGTTCCGCCAAGGGGCGTCGCACGTGTTTTCGCAGGAGCGTCTCTTCTCGCTTACCGTGTTCATGGCTGCTGCTGCTGCTGCCGCTGTGGTAGAGATGGCAGAAAACCGAGAGTGGAAGTCTCACTCAGCCCACCAGGCTTTTATATTCCGTCAGCGGGGGCACCAGTTCGGCACACGCTTATCGATGACAAAGGCTATAAAGTGCGCCCTCTCCTTGTAAGTAATCGTCCTCCGGTCTTTACGGCATTATCCGCGGCCTTTATTTTTGCAAAACCTCTCGCCTCCCCGTTTGTCGCGCTGAGGCGGAGTCATCAGGAGCGTTGGAGAAGAAAAAAGAGAATCGAGATCAGATTTCTTTTTCGCTCGCATCGCCCAACAAAAACCACAGAGGGAGAGGGTACAGAAGGCGGATTTTGCGGGCCGCGTGGAATCTTTTACGTGCCCGACTGCACGCTATCCGCAACTGGGAGGGCGAAAGTGTATCGCCGTCCCATCGAAAGAATCCGAGAAGAACGGAGCGCGAGGCGCCGCAACGTCCCTGTCTTTCCTTTTTGTAGTCGAAAGAGAGAGAGAGAGACATATAAGAAGCGTAACGTGCTGCTTTCTCTGGAAAAATAAGCGTGGCTGTGTGACGCGCTGCGGGTGGGATCAGTTGTTTTTCAAGGATGTCTGCGGCCGTGCTATGCCGCTGCCGCCAAGGTAAACACAACGGCACAGGCCCCAATACGGCCGAGGGCGTGTACCTGAAGAACACTGTGCTTCGGCGCCGGAGCTGCATCGGTGCCCCCCCCCCCCCAACTCACCAGCTGCCCCAGGCGATCAAGAAGCCCCACAGAAGGCATGTCTCTCTCTCCCGCTCACAACGGAACCCCGTCAGGATAACGTCCCGGCTTTGTTCGCAAGACTATAGATGGCTAGCTTCGATACGAACCGTATACGAAAGCGCTTCTTTATCGCCCGTGGGCGTATTGCGCAACCCAGGGTATGCCGCTGCTGCTTCTGCGGTTTACGAGTCGGAAATGCGCTTTGTCGGTGCCTGCGTTTGACTCCCTTCGAAGGCGACCATCGAGGATGCGTGTCACGAAAAGAGTTCGAGGCCGCGTGGATGCACGGGGCACAATACGGATGGAGGGTTCGAATGCCTGTTTGTATTTCGGGCTTGCGCTGACATACCGCGGCATTGTATGGCGTCAGCCTACAGACGGCTGTCGCCGCTGTTCAATTTACCAAAGGAGCAAAGCTTGCATTGGGAACTCTCGCACATGATGAGATAAAAGTTTTGGCGGTGCAACGAAGGTTCACCTATAACAAAAGGACGCACGAGGTCTCGCGCTTTTAGCGAGCATGGTGGATCAGCCTGATCATCGCGATGTTGCGATTAGCTTCGACGGCCGTCGCTCGATGAGCGATGGGAGATACGGAGGCACGGTATTGTCTGATCACAGTCGAACGACAACGATAGCCGAAATAAAGAAAGAGATGATATCCCGAGACTGTTTCGAACGTGGCGCTGTCGCCGGTGGCTTTATTCGCATATTTCGTCAAACTCCGACCGAATAATCAGATAAGAAGTCTGTCTTCTTTTGCTTAAACACCGTACATAAAGTCGCAACAGTAAGGTGGAAAGGGGTGGACGTCGCCAAGCAACGGTGACAACAACTCTTTCGTTTAGTTTTTACTTCAATAAAAGAAAGAAGTTTGAAGAAATACCAACTCTAAGTAAGCACTGCTAAGCGCGAGGCATCAATTTCCTTCTTCGACATCTTTCACGTTGCGATGCTATTTCAAATGGTAAGGTGCTGAATGCGACCAAGAAGAGGCTGTAAGGTTAATCTTTGATCATTTCAAACGTGGAGTGGCACGATAGACAGTGGTGCAGCCGTGCTTTATATGGTGGTAGCCCCAGTGCTGGGACACGCGACTCCAGCCTGCAGAGTGGTATGCATTCCTTACATTTTCATAAGAAAGGACGTGGATCATACTAACATGACAACTTTTAGCCTTCATCAGACAACTTGGTGACATCGCGTACGCGCACACCCCACTTATTTTTCCTTTCTCTGGATAAGTTGTCTGATTTTTCTAGTTATTTCCACGGGCGAGGGGTTAAAGTACAAGGATACTATCTACCATTACCTGTCTGTTGCGACGCTAGGTGACGTCACGTCACAGGAACTTCGTTCAAATTGTTATAGACGCATTCAATCGCTTGGGCTCGAAGCTCTACGTCGTTCTACGTTGACAACGTTGAGTGGCTATCAAATATTACCACACCCACAAACGCTGGAACGTTAGAGGTATGTCACCGACGGATATGCGTTATACCTGGCCTGACTTCCCTTCGGCGCGGCTAGAAGATAGATCTTCCAACTGGACCACGCACAGCCGCGGCCACGTCTGTGTATGACGCGCGAGCGGCCTGCTTTGCTCTGCGGCGTGACACCTTGCGGCCGTTGCGTACACTGTGACGTCACATGCAAAGGAGCATGCGCGGCCTTACAAACATGCAGGCATGCTCTACATGGGTGAGAACGGTGGATGGTGTGCTTGTTTAGTCGAAGATCCGTGCTCCCTCACAGCGCTTTTGTCACATATAACTCACAGGACGGAGCGCGTTTCGACTAATAAAACGCGCCTGCATCAACTATGCACACTTTGTAGTCAGTTTGAGGCATGCGATTATATAAAGATATGATAATATTAACAGGTGCGTGAAAAAAATCTAGGCGGCCACAGAGAGTGCGTCGTTTATGCAGGCATGTGTTATCAGTCGAAACGCGCTTCGTTTTATTTTTATTTTTATTTATTTACAGATACTGCAGGCCCTCCACGGGCCCATGGCGGATTGAATACAAAAAATATAAACAGAAAAGAAATACAAATGCACAGCATATCTTGGCACAGCTGAAAAAAATAATACTTAGCAAATTAATTAGCCGGAAGACACAGCACTTAGCAGTATATACACGCCTGCACATTTATGCTTATACATACACACATATATACACATACATAAAGGCCACATATATCAAGAAAAAGTATTATTTACAATATAGCTTCTAAATAAAGCCAAACGACCCAGAGTTTACAACTTCCTTGGACAAGTTATCCCAACAAGTAATCGCGCCAGGGAATAGACATGACGAGAGCGCTCTGAGCAAGCGCGGATCTTCGGTTGAACAAGCACACATTCCCACGTCGTCACCTGTGCTGAGCACGCCTGAATGTTTGTAAGGTCCCGCATGCTCCTGTGTGCGTGACGTCACAACCCGCAATGGTCGCTAGGTGTCGCGCCGCAGAGCAAGGCGGGCTGCTCGCATGCTGACGTGGCCGCGGCTGTACATATTTGGGGAATTATGAATGTCCTTGAGAGAAGGAAGAAATTGATTGCTGTCAACCCGTGAAGCAAGACAAATGGGCGACCTTGGAGCAACCATTAATCATTGGCGATGGCGCCGCTTTTCATAGATTGTACTATGTGTCTAATAAGGAGCTGTGCGTGTGGAGAAGGAAATTCAGAAAGAAAAGTGAACTTATTTTGCTAGTGGAAGACAAACAAAATGCGAGAAGGTTAACAACTATCTCTTTTTTAGCTCTTCCCTTAAAAAGAAAAACAAAGTCACAAGAGTCCCTTAGGCATTCGCTTAACACGACTCGCAGGCGAAAGACATGGTAATCTTTTCTTTTGAGTCGATGGCTTTTATCCGATGGCTTTTATCCCCACTCATCATCATTCACTTCGTAGGTAAGCAGTGATATTTTTCTCGCTCGTTTGATTTTGCACCATTCATTACTCTGCCCGAAAGAAGACTTCACACGCCCTAAACTCGATTAGCATGCGCCTCAACGGTTCAATCGGTGCCGCAACGCCCTGTATTGCACCCAGCGGGGAGATCGCGACGATTGATGGCGGAATAGTTTCACACACTCGCGTCAATTTTGTCTATACGCCCTCCATCTGGATTATAGCTATAGATCTTTTCTTCTATTTTCAATAAAATGAACCAATACATAGATAATAAAGTGCAACGTCGATGAATTGATGGAATCAGTTTATCTCGAATGATTCAATCGGATTCTTTATGAATACAGCGTCACAGTAATAGTTGCAGTGGTTCAACGCGCGAAAAACCCCGATGTAATATCGCGGTAGGATGCTTTTGTAGAAGGCCCAGGAAATTTCCGTTACACAGGGTCCTTTAGCTTGTGCAGAAATATAAGTGCACGAGTGAACAGCATGAAGGCAGAATTTCGCCTCTGTATAAATTTCTATGCCTTGACAGGGTTTCGATTCCGCGACCTTGAAGTCAGCACACAAGTGCCATAGTCACGGCGGATCTCGTCAACATAATGACTGAGCACCGTGCACTTTGCGATATGTGAGGGGCATACAAATGGCGTGTTTGTATTTCGTATCTATGACATTGTAGAACTGTATTCAATTGTATAACCACATGGCTTCTAGCGAGCAGTTTTGATCTGTCAAGCTTCGTTGTTACTTACATTTCAGCACATCCGCTGCTGCCTGTTAGGACCGGCGCCAGGTCTGACAATGGATCGGCGTTCCTTTTGATGTTCCTTTTGAGTCGCCAAACGGGTGGGCGGCCGGTGTCCGCCATGTATTGTTCCCACCTGGCCGGAGGGTGCGGCGTCCTGCCGCCGCGGCGCCGTGAGCAGTTCGGGAGACCACCGGTGCAGCTTCTTCTTTGGAAGATGACGGCGGCGGCGGCGGCCGGGAATCGTCCCGCTAATTGAACGAGTCGTTCGGCACCCTTTGAAGCTTGTTTACGGCGGCCCTTTCGATGGATGCAGTCATCAACTCCAGACCCCTCGCCCAGCGACACACCTTGACGGGGGGGGAGCCGCGTTCGTGCCACATGGCCGTGCGGTGACCACGCTTCAGTTTTGAACGTTCGCGTGGACCGTGCGTGCTCGTCACCCTCGCGGGTAATGTGTGGTCCGTGATTGGACGGTGCCATCTGTACGCGGTCCCCGATCTAGGGATCTGAGGAGGACAGACCCTTTATAATGAGCCCCCACGGCTCATTCGGTGTGCTTTTTCGAGTGGAGAGCTCGCCATGTACGAAGAACGCCACTATATATCTAAACTTTCTTATTGACCTCTCTCTAATGTAAATAAACGTCTGTTCTCTGTTTTCCCATATAAGCATTGCTTCTCGCTATAAGGGACGAGTCCGATGGGAGCCAGCTACCAACGACGAGACCCACAGGACCCAGACCACAACAACGGATGGCAGCGGTGGGATCGAGCTCATCGACCAGGAGGCAATGCTGAGACCTGCTGTCTGGAGGACCTAGAGTCGGACAAAACTGCTTCGTGGCATCTCTGACAACACGGGAAGGAACGCGTCCGAATTCATGACTGCATAGGGTGAGTGCACTGCTTTTCTTTGCTGAGATATCACCAGGCTTTGCGTAGGATTGTAAACAAAGCAGTGATTTGGTAACGGTTGACGGAAGTATTGATAGTACGTCAAAGTTGTTTAGTTAAAAGAGTTAGCAGCACCAAGGACCGCCATGAATTTGAAGGGACTAAAAAAGCCAGAGTTGTTAGAGTTGGCCCGAGAGCTGGGCCAGGTAATTGCCGAGACGAAAAGAAAGCAGGAGATCATTGACGCCATCGAGAAGATCGGGGCAGATGACGATGAGCTGAGCGAATGCTTGGAGGCTATTACGCAAAGGAAAGAGGAGCAGAGGCTCCGTGAGGAAAAAGAGGAGCAGAGGCTCCGGGAGGAAAAAGAGGAACAGAGACGTCGTGAGGAGAAAGAGAAAAGAGAACGTATCGATCGTATGGAAATGAAACGCCTAGAAATTGAACTAGCAAAGGCTCAATCAATGAACGGAGCTAGCGCAGTGGCACGAGAAAGAGAGCGCCGAATGACAGATTTGATGCCATCCTACGCGGTAGGAGGGGACATGGGTCTTTTTCTGGTGCACTTTGAGCGCACGTGCGAGAGGGAAAATTTTGCTAAAAACACGTGGCCCCAGCGCTTGCTTACGCTGCTGCCGTGTGAAGTAGCTGACATTATAGCCCGTATGGGTAAAGAAGACGCAGACGACTATGACAGAGTCAAAGCGAGTCTGCTCAAAAAGTACAGACTGTCAGCGGAGGCGTTCAGGCGAAAATTTCGTGAGATCGAGAAAGCCAAAGACGAGTCATACCCAGAGTTTGCGTACACCTTAAAGGTAAATCTGGAGGAATGGCTTAGAGAGGAGGGTGCGCTTGGCGACGCGGAAAAGACTCTGCAGTGTTTTGCGTTGGAACAATTCTTTCGGCGTCTACCTGAAAACATTAGGTACTGGGTTCAGGATAGACAAGGAGTAGATACTATCACGAGAGCGGCAGAGCTCGCAGAGGAGTACGTAAATCGCCGTGCCCTCGAAGGCAAGGATGTCCCTAGGAGGGAGATTAGTAAATATCGGGCCGACAAGCCTCCGCGATGGACAAAGTCGGGTCGGTATATGCCGAAGGAGGGTTTAGACTCCAAAGGAAGCGGTGATGAGAAAAACAAGAGAAAGGAAGAAGCACCCGAGAAAAGGGCGGAAGGGCAACAGAAAAAGGCGTTCGAGGCCAAGAAGCCGATAGTTTGCTATAACTGCCAACAGACGGGGCATATTTCTTTGGGTTGTAAGAACCCGAAAGTTGTGTTAATGTCACTCTGTCGTAATGACGAAAACATGAAATTGCTAGAACCATACATCCGAGACCTAGTCGTGAACGGCCAACCGTGCCGCGTGCTCCGCGATTCGGCCGCCACTATGGATGTAGTGCACCCGTCCTATGTCGAGGAGAGTCAGTTTACAGGAGAATGCGCGTGGATAAGACAAGCAGTAGAGACAAACAGTGCATGTCTCCCAGTAGCAAGAGTCCGCATCGAAGGCCCTTTCGGTGTTCTAGACACTGAAGCTGCCGTTTCGGCACATCTCCCAGTGCAATACCCGTATTTGTTCTCAAATAGATCAGAGTACTTGCTGCGACAAAAAGGAATTGGGTTCAGTGAGGGTATCGTACAGGCCTTAACTCGATCCAAAGCAAGGGAGCTCGCCGCTCAGACAGTTTGTAAAGATCCGGTGGCAGACGAAACAGCTTCAGCGGCAGAGCCTTCTTTACCTGGCACGAAACTGGACCGCCCTATAATGGAGCCTCAAAACACAATATCTAAAGAAAGATGTAAGAAACCGGATGAATCCGAGGCATCTCGAGAAGTAGAATGCACTATAAAGCTGTTAAATGTAAGTCCTACAGAACTGATAGTGGAACAGGAAAATGACTCCACTCTCCGTAACCTAACGCCAGACGCGAAGGAAGGGGTGGCTAAGCAAAACATTCAGTTCACCAAGAAGGGGGGCGTCTTGTACAGAAAGTACACGAGTCGAAAAGGAGTTCGGTTTAATCAGCTAGTCGTACCGTATCCTTTCCGCAAGGAGCTGCTGCACCTGGTCCACGGAGGTTTGTGGTCAGGGCATCTCGGCATCAAAAAAACAAAAGAATGTTTGTTACGGGAGTTTTACTGGCCCGGCTGCTTTCGGGAGGTGGAGGCATTTGTAAGAAGCTGCGACACGTGCCAACGCGTTGGCAAGCCAGGGGATAAGGCTAAAGCACCTATGAAGCTGGTCCCCATTATCACAGAACCGTTTCGCAGGCTAGTTATAGACACAGTGGGTCCACTTCCTGTAACGCAGTCCGGGTACCGGCACATACTCACAGTGCTCTGCCCGGCCACGAAATTCCCGGAAGCAGTACCGTTAAAGGAGCTCAGCTCGGAGGAGGTAGTTAAAGCGCTTTTATCTATCTTTGCACGTGTAGGCTTCCCCGCAGAAATTCAGTCCGACCAGGGATCTGTTTTTACAAGTGCACTAACCTCGACATTTCTAGAAAAGTGTGGCGTTAAAATCATCCACAGTTCAGTGTACCACCCTCAGTCAAATGCTGTAGAAAAGGTACATTCAGTCATGAAACGGCTGCTACGCGCCCTTTGTTATGAGCAAAAAGAGGATTGGGAGGCTTGCTTGCCCGCAGCTATGTTCGCGCTTCGGATCGCTCCTCACGAATCAACAGGGTTTTCGCCTGCGGAGCTTGTTTACGGACGTGCTCTTCGCTCCCCACTTCGCATTGTTCGAGAATCTTGGGAGGGCCGGGCGGACGACCCTTCGGTAGTAGCATACGTGCTTGAGCTGTTAGACCGACTTCACGCAGCTCAAGAACTAGCGGAGCAGGAAATGCGCAGAGCTCAAAACAACGCTAAGCGCTATTATGACAAGACAGCCCGGACGCGAAGCTTTCGAGTAGGGGAAAAAGTGATGATACTGAAACCCTCACTGAAGAATAAACTTCAGGTCCAGTGGGAGGGACCTGTTGAGGTAGTTCAGAAATTGTCAGACACCAATTACTTGGTTACTGGACTGGGAAGGCGTAAAACGCAACAGGTGTACCACACTAATCTGCTCAAACCGTACCAGCAGAGGCATGCCGTTGTAAACATGTCGCTCAATCAACCGGAAGAAATGCCTATTGATTTCCCGGAGTTAACAACAGAAAACAAAGACATTGGCGAGACTATTAGTAACCTGGTAGAGCAGGCGGAGTTGGAGCCAGATCAGAAAGCGGAACTGAAGGAACTATTGTTTGACTTTAAAGAAACATTTTCAGACACACCTGGCAGAACCAAAGCCCTAGTTCATGATATTGAGCTGACATCTTCGGAACCAATTCGTTCTAAAGCTTACCGCGTTTCCCCGAGGCAACGGGAAATAATGGCCGCGGAGATAAACCGAATGCTCGAGCTAGGAGTGATCGAGCCAGGAGAGAGTGATTACACCTCGCCTCTGATCTTGGTTGAGGTCCCAGGGAAAGAGCCGCGACCGTGTATTGACTATCGGAGGCTCAACTCGATTACAAAGGACCAAACTTATCCAATTCCGCATATTGAGGAAAGGCTTGAGCAAGTCAGCAGTGCCAATTTCATCTCGACTTTGGATTTAGTCAGGGGATACTGGCAGGTGCCTCTAACTGAAAGGGCTAGTAGGCTTGCGGCGTTTATTTCCCCGATGGGAACATTTCGGCCGAAGGTCCTTAGTTTTGGATTAAAGAATGCCCCTTATTGCTTTTCTGGCCTAATGGACAAAGTGTTACAGGGTATGGAGGACTTTGCCCTCCCGTACCTAGATGATATTGCTATTTTTTCTTCTTCCTGGATAGACCACATGAAACACTTGCGAGCTGTGCTATGTCGTCTGCGTGAGGCCGGCTTAACAGTGAAGGTTGCGAAATGCCAATTGGGGCGCGCTGAGGTAGCTTATCTAGGGCATGTAATAGGCCAAGGCTACCGCCGGCCGTCAGAAGTAAAGCTGGCCGCAATAGACAACTTTCCCCAACCACGAACCAAGAAAGACATTCGGTCGTTTCTTGGATTGGCCGGTTATTATCAAAGGTATATCCCGCGTTACTCTGACATTGCAAGTTCCTTGACAGACGCTCTTAGAAAGACTGAACCCCAGACCGTAAAATGGGATGGGGCCAAGGAACATGCATTTTCTACGCTAAAGAAGGCACTAAAAAGTCAGCCAGTGTTGAGCGCGCCTGACTACTCTAAGCCGTTCATTCTTCAGTGTGACGCCAGCGACCGGGGTATGGGTGTCGTGCTTTGTCAGAGGGGAGAGAACGACCAGGAACACCCTGTACTGTATGCCAGTAGAAAGCTTTCTGTTCGTGAGGAAGCATACAGTGCCTCAGAAAAGGAATGTGCCTGCGTTGTTTGGGCTGTGCAGAAGCTAGCTTGCTACATCGCCGGTTCTAGGTTCACAATAGAGACTGACCACTGTCCCCTCACATGGCTACAGTCCATGTCATCGAAAAACGGCCGTCTTTTGCGCTGGAGCTTAGCTCTTCAACAATACACCTTTGATATCCATTACAAGAAAGGTAAACTCAACAGCAACGCAGATGGTCTGAGCGTCACCCCCGGAAAATCTTTTCAGGCCTGCGCCCAGCAATTTGACGTCATTTCCGGCCGGCCGACTCTCGGGGAAGCCACAGGGGCAGCGAGCGCAGCGCGGGCGGCGGTGGTGACGGTTCGGCGGCGTGGTGTTGACGGTGTTTCACGTTTGTTGCTTTCCGTTGTTGTTTTGCGGCAATTTCGTTTCCGTGCGTGATGCTGGAGTGATGCGACAATGCCGAATAAGTGTTGTGTACCCGGATGCACCGGCAACTACAAAACAGGAAAGAAGATACAAGTGTTTTCCTTCCCTAAAGACGCCGACGCTCTCAAACAATGGCTACGCGCCATTCCTAGGAAGGACTTCGTGCCGACTTCGTGCACTAAGGTAAGAATTTGAGATGCTCCTGTTCTTAGCTTGTCGTTGCTTGTTCGGGTAGAAATCACCTATGATGGGAAATACTTGAGCGTGTGGCCGCCGGGCCTCGCGAAGCGCTGACGCCAGCAGCGTTCGCAGCAAGGATGGTCAGCTGCGCTTTGTTCACTAACAGTGCCGTGGTGTCGTCCATTCTTGCAAGCTCTCGGTGGAAGTGCTTCGTGGAGTGCGGTGACATCACGCTCCCGTGTTTCCTTTCATGTTGCTTGTACCGCTTAGCGCAGCGCTTTTATTTAGATGCTTGCGAAACGTAGGTAGACTTTGTTTTAGCTACACGGACTGTAAACGCGGTCATGCAAACGGGAGCGCATTTTTTTCTTTTGAGAAGTGGCGTCTCAGACGTTCTTGAAACGTTTTTGCAGGTGTGCGCGAATCATTTCGACGCTTCATGCATTGAGAAGACGACATCGTAGACGGATCCAAGGACAGGGAGAGTTATTGAAGTTGCACTCCCAGTACCACGGTTGCGTCCTGGATCTGTCCCAACGGTATTTTCCGGCTGTCCGTCCTACCTATCAGTACGAGACCAGAGCACGAGAGAAACCCCTGACGCCAAGAGGAGCCGACAAGAAGCCTCCCAACTCGCCCGTGCTGTAGAAAAGTCGCTGGCGTCATATGAAGCGGAGCAAAAACGAGACCGGTTTTCGTCCCTCGAAGAACTAAGGGCTCGCCTGCAAGGGGTGTCAGTGTCTCCAAAGTGGACTGTGATTCATAAAGAAGAGTGCTCCATGTTTTTGAACATTATCGACTATCGTGAACCTTGTTTGAATGCGTCATTGACCGTGTTTGCAAACCTTGAAGTCTTTGCCTGCTATCAAGGTTCACCAATCAAGAACCTTGGTAGCGCTGTTGTACCAGACTCAGTTCAAAAAGTAAGTTCCTTGTTGGAAATTTTGAACAACCTGTCGATGCTGTCTGAGGAGCGCTGCACTTATTGCCACCTGGCTCAAGCAATACATTCCCTTGTTTGAGCCTTGTTTCCAGTTTTGTATCTCTTTACAAGTTGTTAGCTTTTAAAGGTGCTGTACTTTTTTCTTTTTTTTAACTCGAACTGCCTCGGTGCCCACTGTAGCAGTTGTACAGTCCGTTTTGGTACCTAAGCTGTGTACACTTTCCTTGTGCACTCTGTGTACAGACATGTTGTGCACTGTGATTTGGTTTTTTCTTAGATTTTTGTTTGATTTTTTCCCTAGGACATGCACCTACCTGTGGCAGTACAATTACTTTTCTTTCTGTCATTTATCATGCTGTGGACCACAATTTAGTCACCAGTGTTCTTTTGTATTGTATTTTTTGGCAAGTGTTTGAACCTGATACCTTGTGTTGCTACTGCTACTATGATAAACGAATGGTATGTTTTCCTCTAACCTACAATTTAAATGAAAGTGTGCTTTTTCTGTTCCAAAGCTCGGGGATGTTTTTGCTGTTACAATCTGTTTTGTTTTCTGAGTTTTATGTGGCAAGATATTGTGTTTTGTACTTTTGGCATATTTTCAGCATTAAGGGAACATCTTGTGTTGCCTGTCGTCTGCCTGGACCGAGAACAATGTGCACTGTGATATTTGTACAGACGGCGTCTGGCTGTGATAAATAAATACGCATTATTCCATTCACGATATTCATTATTTCTTGATACCTTGATAAGTTCCCCCGCAACGGTGGCTCAGTGGCTAAGGCGTAGCGCTGCTGAGCACTAGGGCGCAGTTTCGATACCCGGCTGCGGCGGCCGCATTTCTGATGGAGGCGAAAAGCAAAAACGCCCGTGTGTACGAGATTTCGGCACACAATAAAGATTCCCAGGTAGTAAAACTTGATCCTGAGCTCTCCCCTACGGCGCGCTTCATCGCCTGCGTTGCGTCGGCGTGTTAAACCATACAATCAATGGATACCTTGATAAATCGTGCGGACATGGTGTCAAGGAACCTCGCCCGAGTCGGTAGGCGTGAAGGGCGCTCGCGGCTGGCGCAGCCACCCAGCGAAGGGCGGCCGGCCGGCCGGCGCGATGTGACGTCGTCGACGTCACGTCACGTGACGCGCAGGCCTGAAAAGCTTCCGGGGGTGACGGTCTGAGTCGTTGTCCCTAGTACCCCGAGGGCTTCAAAACGATTTTCTGCTTTCTATCCTCGATTTGAGGCCCACTAGTTTTCTGTATTTATCCAAACATGTGTCAAGTGTTTTGTTTAATGTCTTCAAAAGTGGCTGATGTGGTGTTGCGACTCGGCGGGGGCCACAGGAATAAAGTTGAGGTAGAAGGAAATGACTTCCACAGGTGAATCTAAGTCTGGTGATTCTGAGTAGGGAATTGCCGTGTGCTTGCTCGTGTGTGGGTGTGCTTTCGGCGCAGTTTCCGCAGTTCCTCATTGGTGGTGGGCGGAAAATATGGTGGAGAGGGGTCACCTCATCCCTGCGAGCAACGCCCTCTTGGTCAATGATCATCGGATCCAGTGTTCGGGACAAAAATAATAGAGGAAGAGCCGACAAGCTGCAATACAGATCCCGCTGCACAGTACCTGCTGGCCACTGCACCTCGGGATCTTCTTTCCCCGGCGGAGAGGCTGTTAGGACCGGCGCCAGGTCTGACAATGGATCGGCGTTCCTTTTGATGTTCCTTTTGAGTCGCCAAACGGGTGGGCGGCCGGTGTCCGCCATGTATTGTTCCCACCTGGCCGGAGGGTGCGGCGTCCTGCCGCCGCGGCGCCGTGAGCAGTTCGGGAGACCACCGGTGCAGCTTCTTCTTTGGAAGATGACGGCGGCGGCGGCGGCCGGGAATCGTCCCGCTAATTGAACGAGTCGTTCGGCACCCTTTGAAGCTTGTTTACGGCGGCCCTTTCGATGGATGCAGTCATCAACTCCAGACCCCTCGCCCAGCGACACACCTTGACGGGGGGGGAGCCGCGTTCGTGCCACATGGCCGTGCGGTGACCACGCTTCAGTTTTGAACGTTCGCGTGGACCGTGCGTGCTCGTCACCCTCGCGGGTAATGTGTGGTCCGTGATTGGACGGTGCCATCTGTACGCGGTCCCCGATCTAGGGATCTGAGGAGGACAGACCCTTTATAATGAGCCCCCACGGCTCATTCGGTGTGCTTTTTCGAGTGGAGAGCTCGCCATGTACGAAGAACGCCACTATATATCTAAACTTTCTTATTGACCTCTCTCTAATGTAAATAAACGTCTGTTCTCTGTTTTCCCATATAAGCATTGCTTCTCGCTATAAGGGACGAGTCCGATGGGAGCCAGCTACCAACGACGAGACCCACAGGACCCAGACCACAACATGCCCCGCCGCGGTGGTCTAGTGGCTAAGGTACTCGGCTGCTGACCCTCAGGTCGTGGGATCGAATTCCGGCTGCGGCGGCTGCATTTCCAATGAAGGCGGAAATGTTGTAGGCCCGTGTGTTCAGATTTGGGTGTACGTTAAAGAACCCCAGTTGGTCGAAATCTCCGGAGCCCTCCACTACGGCGTCTCTCATAATCATATGGTGGTTTTGGGACGTTAAACCTCACATATCAATCAACATCCGCTCCTCTCGCGCAAACAAAAAGGTATTCTGAAACAGGCACTCGTCGCTAGAGCAAGCTCACTGATCAGAGTTTTGATCTGCCACGGCGATAATATTGATGGTAACTATCCAACAGACGTAACGTTCCAATACATATCGGCTTTGTCTGTGTGAAGCACATGTGCACAATGAGCGAAGAAAGTGAGCATGTAAGCGTTTCGGCACCTTAATAATGAGACAGCAATGGTGGCGATATGCGCATTACATCTCCGATCAAGCAGAATTGACAGCATTTACTGTTCATTCATCTAGGCTCGGTGTGCTGACAACACCTGCCGCCATTCGCGAAAGAAATGTGATAAATTGATGAAAATAAAGCAAAAAATCTTAAAGCTTTTTACTTTTTTTCGGAGGTAGGGAGGGGGGGGCTGGGGGTTGAACTTTTCAACTCACCCTGGCTACGTACGCCACTTAGAGAGAAATAGATAAAAAAAGAAGACAGAGACAGGTGGAGATATATATATATATATATATATATATATATATATATATATATATATATATATATATATATATATATATATATATATCGTTTTAGACCCACCATTACCTCTGTCTCAAATCGCATCTGATAGCCTGCATCGATCCCTGCTCAGATATACTCCTTTTTCGATTTTTGGCTTTTCTTTTTATAACATTTTTTTTTCTTGTCCAAAATTACTTTGTGTTTGTAAAACCATAAGGGTTCTTGGCCAATCCCCCTTTGCGGGTGTGCGTCAGAGTAACAAGGATCATCATCCACATCATCGTCATAAATACAGAAAGAAAAATTGAAAGAAAGAAACAAAAAAGAAAGAAACAAGGAAAGAAGGAAAAAAAGAAAGGAAGGAAGGAAGGAAGAAAGAAAGAAAGAAAGAAAGAAAGAAAGAAAGAAAGAAAGAAAGAAAGAAAGAAAGCGCATGGTATACTTGCAATGCCATCCTACTTATATAAATGAATGAGTAAATGATCAAATGTTTCGCCTGCATTGCCTTCAAAGCTTCATTAACGAATAAAAGAAGCAAAGGTTAGCGAGGACCTTGCTTACGCAAGCGAGCACCTCAGATCTTCTCGCGTATTACTTGGGAAGACAAAAAAGAAATAATAAGGTGGAGAAAAGCAGACGTAGAGAAATGAAAGAGAAAATTATGTAAATAAAAGCACGTGCCATTACTTTTCCCCGTCCTTTCCAAACAGTCGGCATATGGGCTTGCATGGCTCATATATACGCACTCGCACCCGGTTTCGCATGGATAGCGGAGTACCTCTTGCATCCGCTTGTCGCCAACTCGTTCAAATACTGCGAAACTGCGCGCGTGACTGTCGACACATACCGGTACGCGCCCTAAATCGCTTCGAGGAACGGGCGCGCTTTAGGCATTTGTTGCGTGCTGGGCGCAGGATCGTTCTGACGTATAGGGGATTAGACCTAAGCCTTATCGACTGCTTTCGAGGATTGCGTGCCACATTTATTCCCTTGGACCATATGCGATCGAATGCGATTTGAATATCCCTCTGCCAGACATAGCGTTATCTTCAAATTTTGCTCAAGAGTCAAGAGGGAGGTGTTTGAAAGTTGTAGTCGAGGCGTTTCGGTTCCTGTTGAGGTAGTAGATTGATTACGAGGTCTATAGCAACGCACGGCTGTGGCTTGAGAAAGATATATATGAAATGGAAAAAACCGGGAGGTCAACCGGTTACTGGCACTCTGTTTTTCTACCCTCTACAGTGGCGGGGAAACATGAGTTAGTTAAGGTGAAAGCATGATGTTCAATGCCAGGGGACAGTTAGTGTGGAAAAACCAATTCAACGCGAGCTAAGGCAGGAAGAGCGGCATGGGTTTTTGAGCCATTGAATGGGTCAAGAACTTCTAACCGTAGGATGCGTTCAATTGTGCTGACTATACAAAATATCACTCGGTAGTCATCCTCCCCCCTCTCTCAACGCCTGTGTATGTAGTGACGCTCACCGTCGGATATTTTGAAAATCTGCATGCTCACTACATCGTGGTAGTTTTACAACCTGGCACTGGGGCGGGGGGGGGGTAATTTTTTGATGCCACGCATTGATGTTGACATTATACACCGTACTTCGACGATAAAGAGAAAGAACTAAAGAAAGCAGGTCCAGTCAATCGAACTACCCATCATATTACCGACATAATGGGAAACAGAAATATGAAAAGCAAGAGCGGGGGAGGGCTAGGCCTTATGACCACAATGGGACCGTTGCCGGCCATCTAGGCCAGTGTTCAGAACTGTAGCAATGCCCACTAAGTTTGATTTCCCGCCGATGGGCGGGGCCAGTGTCCGAGAATCTGCGCTACAGAAAATGGTTTGCTGTTACAGAACATTTTTCAAGAACTACACACACACAGAGAGAGATAGAGAGAGAGAGAGAATTTATTAGAAGGCAGAGAGGCTGGCCTGAGCTAGTTCGCTCTAGCGTGCTGCTCTACACAGGGGATAAGGGAAGGGGGAAGGAAAGAGGGATGAAGGATGATGATGGGGACAAGCAGACGTGGTGCATATGTACAGTAGCCACTTAGCATAGCATCCTACAGTCTAGTGTCTAGTCCAGTGCTTTTGATAAAGTCTAAAACAGCCTTTCTAGCGGTTTTGACACTGTTTGGTCGTTCATTGCTGACAGCATGTGGATTTCACTCAATGGCGTTCATCCGATGCTTGCCACTGTTGAAGTTAACATTTTTTTTTGCGCCACGTATAATGGGTAACCGTACTATAGCGTACAGTCTGCTTAGTCCGGACCGCTATATCGTCATTGCCGCATAGTCTGGACCTCTATACAGTCTAGACCAAACTAGTCCGGACCCCTATATTTATAAAGTCCAGTTAGCATGCTGCGGTCTGCATGATAGTGAGCTGTCCCTGCGAAGCCAAGTGGGCAGCAGCTTTCGATAGCTTCATTAGACTAATGAGTGCCGCCCTTTTAGAAGGGAAGAACTTATGATCGAGATCAATTTGGTGTGTGGCGTGGCCACCCTTACTGTGCATGCGCGTGTCCTCTCCCTCTGTCTTCTTTTCTAGGCACCCCCTCTTACGCCTCCTCACGCCGGCGCAGGCAGCGTCTGCTATCCTATGCCCGCTCCCCCTTTCACTTATTTATGCATTCCTCTCGAGGGCGTTTACAACCCCACTGCGAATGCACGTCCCCTACTCTCCAACGTTCCCCTCTCTCTAGGTTTCTTTCCTGCCCAAAGCCGCGACGAGAGCCAGCGTCAATCACGCCTCCAGTGCAAACTTCAGCGCCCGCTGCTTCGCATCTACGTATGGTTTCTTTTAGCGGAAGATGGTATATTTTTTTTTTCGTGTTGGCCTTACCAAGACCGATTAAATACGCATTCGTACTTGCTATAGTAAGTGATAGGCGGCAGAGTAGTGTTGTATGGCCGCGTGTTAGGCTAATTAGCAGTTGCAGATACAAAAGAGCATCAAGGATACGGTAACCACACACGCCTAAAAAGCTTCTGAAAAGTGCATTGTTGTGCAAGTGGCTTTAAAATCCACTGCGAGAACGCCGTCATCTGCCTGTGAATGTTTGAGCACCGACCGCAGCGGCTAAGTTTGAGTAGGGCACCATAAGAAAAGAATTGGTTGAGTGTGCGTTGCAACGCACAGTTGTCCATAGCGCATTAATTATAAGTGTGAAGGCCCAAAAGAACTTAACGCTGTACTCAAAGAAAATGACTCAAAAATGAGCTCCGTAGCCTTGGGGCGCACTGCGCCGTGCCTATGAAAATGCCAGAAAGAAGTGGTCATGTCTATTTGCGTGCTGCTTCATACAGAGCTTGCTTAGCGTTTTATTTTGATGTTTCGTGAAACCAGTACACAGAACTGACAAAGACACACAAGACTATATATAGTTAGAGGAACATTGGACAGTGACGTAGACAAAACACGCGTAACAAGCAAGGCGTACGTACTAGTTAGGTGCTGCTGTGTCTAGTGCCGACTACCCCCGTCGAACCATTGCACACATCGACGGGCTTATCACAACCGTCAAGTAGTGAAATGCTTCGGTGTTGTAAGAAAATGCGTTAGAAAAAGAAAAGTAATTAGGTACAAGGAACACGTATTTGTACACTCTACGTAGAAAACGCGACCCGTAATTGTTACTTAAAGCTACAGCTTGCTAGCTGGCGTTACGTGAGAAGAGGCTATGCGAAGGTGTTAGGAAGCCTCTCCTATCACAGCGTGAAAGCGATACGGCAACATCAGTATGCGGCGGCGCCTGTAGTAACGTGCGCTAACCTTTTCCACGGCGAGGAAGTAAAGAAGGAGAAAATGTTAGGAACGAAGTGGTCTGAATAAAAAAAAGATTGCACGAGGCCACGGGGACAAGACACAGAAAACACAGGACGTACAAACGACAATCAAGATTCCATGTTCTGGCTTCAGGACATTTACAAACAAAGATAGCAGGTTTTCTTCTTTCGGGGATGGCGGGTAACCAGGGACCTTTCCTCCTCAGCAGCGCCACCCCACTGGAGGGTGCGACGTGGAACTTTTCATCTTCAAAAGCCTAGCTGGTCGCGGTGCATCTAGCGCGACGCCTGGTTCGAATGGGAATGAATGAGTCCTTCACTGATGCACGAGGCACGTAAGCACAATGGCGCTAGTTGAGGCGCCGAGCGGGTAAACATAAATAGGGTGGGAGATAGCCTTTTCGCTTCTTTCATCGCTTCGTGGTCATCTTCGCTGCCTATGGGAGGGTGTTGGCGGCAGTGCTCTGACAGACCTGCGCCGCAGGCCTAGTCACGCACGCCACCAGTTCTCCGGTTAGGGCAAGCGTCCTAGTAGTTCCAGTTTAGGCCTTGGACTTGAAGCCTCCGGAGGCGAGGAGACGAAGACGCTCGGGCTCGGCGGCGTGGGCGGCGTCAGGACCGGACAGGGCGCTGGAGGTGATAGAGGCGTCGGCTGGGCTGTTGGACTCGGTTCCCTGCTCGTTGGTGACGATCTCGGGGTGGAAGCCGGTCTCGTCGGCGGTGTAACGGACGGTCCTCTGGCGGCCGTCGGCGAGGGTCATGGTGTAGCTGCCAGAAACGCGGCCATTGCCGTCACCGGTCTCCTCGTGGGTGTGGGTGCCCTCCTCGGTGGCAGATTCGAGCTTGAAGGAGTATGGGATTGGCTGGCTGAATGAGTCGTCAGAGGTAGCGACGGCACGGGCGAAGGTCTGGGCGGCCTGAAGAGAATATGTCAGGAGCATGAGTGTAAATAAGATAAAACGCGACGAATGATCACCATGCCGATTCACCAAATCACATTACTGCGTAGGAACCGAGTTGTATGCGAAGAATCACTAACACTTCGAACCAGAACAGCAACACGCTCTGGTTAACCGAGCCCGGATGGCGGTAAGCGCCAATTGTCTACCGGACAATAGGTGCTATCACAGAGACGTTTAGTTTTCAGAAATAAGTGTTTTCTTCTTTCTTTCTGCACTCTTTGCAGGCTCTTTCCCAATTTTTTTAAAATCTTATTAGCTGGACACCCGGATAACTGTAAGTAATCGAGTAGATGGTAATATTGGAAGAGCAGGAGTCTAAAGTCTTATAGTAGTCATAACGTCACCGTAGAAAGGCTGCATTCCTTCAACTCTCATGACGCGGGCTTCACTGCCCATATTGCATTATACTTCAGTGCAGAAACTTTAGTAGAGTTCAGGTGGCTTCAATATCTTCACTCTCTAAGGCAAGTTGCAGTTGCTCAATGATTTCATTCGATTGATGCATCCATACAGCTACTTATCCTGCGATTTGCGGCATCTGAATAATCTATCGAATGCGTTACACTAACCTATTTAGCAATCTGCCTTGGGTTACGTTCGGTACATTTCTCTGACACATTTTGATCGTAACATTTTTACGCGATGCGCTGTGTGGATAAGGCAAAACTCGCGTGAAGAGATGCAATACTTACGGTGTCGAGGTCGCCAGCGGCGTTGAACCTCACTGGGACAGCCTGGACGGCAACAGCCAGAGCAAGGATGGCGGCGATCTACATAGAAACATAGCATGTGGTTAATGACTGGTAGGGGAAACTTTGCACACGCTGCAAGGTACAACTGCTGAGCCAAGTTAGCGTTGTCAAATTACAATAGACAAAAATATAATCTCATCTTCCTTCCAAACATGGCTCAAGTAGCGCCTCCTATTCCGAACGTCTTCATCCAAATGAATCACCCCCCTTTCCTTTTTTTTTCGCCCAATAAATGGTTCATTTGAGAGTGATCTTGAATGTTCAATATTTGCTGAATATCGTCAACCTCCTTGTAATCAAATAAATTACCTCAAGTTATGAAAACAAGTCTATGGTGGTATAGGAGCCAGGTAACACTTTATAAAACCTACATTGAAGCTCCCTGCTGAGCTACAGCCAACTGCCTTTAGACGCTTCATGGCGCTAGAGTCACGTTACGCAGCAGCCGTCGACCACTTTTCACTGAGCTCCACGTTTCCGTCTTAGAGAGTGCGCTTGTAAAGCGTAACACAAGTAGGCGTAGTACGAGTCCCCTTTCATTGTCCACCGGCTTTGCTAAAGCATTCGTGATAGTCCGTCGTGATACACTCGGTGCACGTGAATGACGAAAGGACAAAAGAGGTAAAGATGCTGGGCGCTAAACTCCACAAGGCGGCGTTCAACTCCAGCTTTTTTTTCGGGGCCCCGGAAGATGGCGGTCACGAGAAGTCATTTTGGGTCGTCTCCTTACCTTGATCATCTTGACGGAGGAGAGGGGCAGCTGTTCCCAACCACAAGCCGAAGAGAGCAAAGTGAAGCGGTGATGTTCTCTGCGTGGCGGACAGTCGCTTTTATACCCATCCCTCGAAGGATCCTCGCGTCGTCCGGCACATGGTCCAATCCTGGAAGCTCACGTGACGTAGAGACAGCGGGCACCCATTCGTGATGCAGGACCTTACCAGTCTTTTTTTTCTTTCCTTTTTCTCACTGGTGTTTGTAATTATTATTTTTACTTTGCTCTCGAACGGTTTTCAGCTTCTTTCTCCCTCAAGTTTTCTTAATTTCTGAGGAGAAGGTGCAGAAAAAGCCAGCTGGACTTGTCTTTTTTTGTTGTTATTTAAACTGTACAGTTCATCCTCCTTGCCCATGCAAGAGGTTCCCGTCGTCTGCGCACAGAGCAGGACAACCAGTTCATTTCATTCAAGGTTTTTTGGTCGCTTTATTCCAGTTTTGCAGGATGGTCCCTCGGACAGGCGCATCGCACACATCTTCACCAACCACGCGAGACCCTTTCCTGTTGCCCCCGGTACTGCCCTCTGCCTTCTTTGCCAATGCGCCTCGGACGACGTGCGGCTACTAGCTCAAATCGTATTCCGTTGGCGCGCATCTGCAAAAAAGGTCTTGGATAGCCTTTATCAGGCCGTTTAATCTTGCCGTCCGGCGCGCGCCGCCGACGGATCGTTCTCGTTGGCCTCGAATTTACCGACGACCACCACTGCACAGACACCGCACGACGCAGAGAGTCGAATTTCGACGTGGACACGGAGGACTGATGGTAAAGCGCTATGCGGCTTGTGTGCGTCTGTATGTGCGTAAGCTGCGGGGGGTGAGGGAAAGTTTAAGGGGGCGAGTAGCATCACGTCGAATGCCTGAGCGAAAACGGACCCTGAAAACGACGGCGGATCTTCCGAGTCCAGTTACATCTTTCTCTGACCTTTTACTTTTTTTTATCACACTCTCTCTCTTCTTGCACTCCGCGTTCTTCTGACGGAGGTATATGCTACATGAGAAAAAAGAGCGGTTAGTACACTTTGGAACGCTGGTTCTCACCGCGCGGTCGCTCTTCATCGATGCAGTGTTTTCTTTCGCTTCATATTCTCTGTCGCGTGCTATACTTGGCATGTACGCGGACAATACGGGATGCATTTTAGGTTTGGTTTTTACCTTTAGGGGGGCCTTGTGGAGGTGAGTTACGTTCGAGATGTGCCTTCTTTTCGTCCCATGCAGCCTTAACACTCAGAGGTAGTAGCCTCATAAAACGTAAGGACAAGGGGTTCGGTTCGGATTACGTCTAAAGTATTTCGCTAGACTCAACCGACGGGCCCGCTGGCAGCTTGTCCATTAACTCTCCCGCGCACAGTATACATGAAAGCTTGCGTGCGTAGACAGGCCGTTTGTCATTCCTATCTTGCTTTGTGTCAGCGCGCGTGCGAGTACTTTATTATTCTTGCGGTTGCATTGAAATGAATGAAATTGTGCCAACACCACTAGTATCCGGGTAAGAGCTACCACGGAGGCAGCCACGCTTGAATATCTTGTTTCGTAAACGAGAAGTGGGAAGACGGTTCGGCAGCCTTGGTCCGTCGTTGGGAATGCAGAGGAGCAGTAGTCGACTCGTGCGTAATTAATTTTTTATAGCCACTCTAGAAGTGCTCGCGCGCGAGCAGTGAAATTGTGTCTTCGAGACAAATGGCACGCTGAATGAGTAAAGTCAGCAGCGGATGATACTGCAGCACTTGCTGGGTGCAGAAAGCGCCATGCCGCCATCTAATTTTGTTTATCGTCAGTCACGCTTGCATTGTGAAAAAAAAAGATATGATGAAAAAATATTGTTGCTTCTGTCGCGATTGTCGCATCACGGAAAGGTGATGAGGTCTGATTCCTAACGAATTCATTTTTTTTCGAAAGTGCGACGAAGGGGGAGGGGGGTATCAAATAGCACTACAATACTCAAGCATTCGGTGACGCATTTAGGACAAAGATTTGATTTCTACCAGGGTAAGTGAATACATATTCAAAACAGAACGTTTGCTTCATAACTGATATGGCCCCTTGTGAAATTCAATATTGTGCTGTGTTATAACCCGTCATGATGGTCTAGTTGTCATGGGACTCGGCATGTGAAAGGCAGCGGCGGCCGCTTTTTGATAAAGGAGAAATGCTAAAGGCCCGGATACTTCGAATTAGATGCACGGTAAAGAAACCCAAGTTGTCAAATATTTCGTAGTCTTCTTTGATTGCGTTTTTCATAATGATATCAAGGGTTTGGTACTTAAAACCCCACGAGTTATGAAAAGTGACGTTGAAAGGTCAGTGGCGCTTTCTAATTTCGTCTTGAGGTAGTCTGGCTCGTATTTTGCAATGTGTTTAGGTAAAGCCTAGTGTTGCTGTTATTACGATCATCGGCTCACCGGAAATAACAGTAGCTATAATTTGAAGTGATGTTTTTCGCGAGTGACAAGTGGTTTCAAAGACCACTACAATTACCAAGCGTTCGTTCACTCATTTGGGACAAATAAATGGTCACTGTCGTTGTACGTGAATACATGTTCAAAGCACACTCTTGCTTTCACAACCGAACAGCCCCTTGTGACGTGCAGCACCACGACCTACAAGTCAGGTTGGTCAGAACGTTCTGCCTTTATTACATTATATTTGTCATTAGTTTCAACCAGCCGAAGCCCCTTAAATTTTTTGGAAAATATTGGCTGGGGTGAGCAAACGTACTTCGATTCTACTTGAAATCTAATTGCGGAGCAGTCACCGTTGTCCTGCGGTGTCAAAGTTGTACATTTACGTTCTCAAAAACGAAGTTGCAAGGGCACAAGAATTTCACTTGACAGGGTTTTCTCTTTTGTGGTCCGTATATTTAACGATCCGTTCTCAAACATGCTTGTTGTCATTAGCAACTGCATATAAAACAATTTCAATAATACAACAAATGCCCACTCAGACGCTGCCCACAGTGTGTTAGCCAACTCCATTCGCGATATCTTGTCGGACCAATATTACAAAGACCAATCATCATCTACTGCTCACCGGACAGAAAAAGTGGAACACCCCGAGCCCACTTATTATCATCACCATCAATATGACTACGCCCACTGCTGGGCGATTTCCCATGATTAGGGGAATCTCCCATGATTATTTAACCGAACTGGTCTTGTAGTTTCTGCCACCACGTTAGGCCTGCGAACTTTTTTAATCTCGTCGTCCCACCTAACTTTTAGTCTCCCTTTCGTTGCACTTGCCTTCTCTAGAAATCCAGTCAGTTACCCTTAATGACCAGTGGTTGTCCTGCCTACGTGCTGCGTGCCCAGCCCATGTTCATTTTTTCTTCTCGGTTTCAACTATTACATCCTTAACCCTGGTTTGTTCCATGACCCACTATGTTCTCTTTCTTTTTTTCTCTTAAGGTTACACATATCATTTTTCTTTCCGTCGCTCACTGTGTCGTCCTCAATTTAAGCTGAATCCTTTTTGTGAGCCTTCAGGTTGCTGCTCCGCAGGTAAGTACCAGCAAGATACAGCTGCTATGCACCTTCCTCACGAGGGTTAGTGGTGGATTAGCATTCATGATTTGAGAATGCTTGCCGAAAGTGATACAGCCCATCTTTATTCTTCTAGGTATTTTACTCGCATGGTTCGGCTCCATGGTTACTATCTGTTCTAAGTAGACATACTATTTTACGCGCAAAGACATTCAGGCGTAAGGCCATAGCTAACATTATTAACACAGCTCATATATATTACGTTACTAGCGGTCGAAGATAACACTCTTGCCACTGCTACCTTAAGCGCTATCGAAGATTTCAGTGAAATTCCGAACATCATACACTGACAACGAACGCGGGCAGAAGTGTTTAATGACAAAAATTTAAGATAGTTGGTTAGTATTCATGTTATAAACGGCCTTGTAACACAGACACGAGATAAAAGTAAAGACGCCGCAAAAGTCTGCGTTCGTGGTGTCTTGAGTTCAATCTGCATTTGGGCGATTTTTTTTTTATTTTCCAGCCAAGGTGAGGCACTGTATTTTCTGTCCGAATGCCTCGTTCCAAGTCTTGCCAGATTTCAGCCATGCCTCACACCTCTTTAGTCTTAATTTACACTCAACGGTTATTCGCCGCGTTGCTGATTATGGAACGTGCATGCGGGTTTACCGACGTGCACGAGCAACCACTCTAGTGCTGATGCTGGTCCCACCAGACCGAAAAATAAAAAAAGAAAAAATAAAGAAAGAGAAGAAGAAGAAATAAATAAAAAAAGATAGACAGAAACAATCGAAAGAAACGCAAAAGAAAGAAGGGAAAAAGAGCGAAAGAAGGACGGAAGAAAAATGTAAGAAAGAAATAAAATAAAGGAAAAATAAATGAAATAAAATAAATAAATAAATAAATAAATAAATAAATAAATAAAAACTGTTTTAAAGTGTAATGTTCAATTATGAGCGCGATGGTTTTTACTGAAGTACATTCCTGGCTAGCAAGCATCCCGTATTCATATTTGTTCGTCCGTGTCTTGTTCTCGCCAAGGAAATGTACTTGAAAAGCACTGCTACATTTTGAACGCTACAGTTCGTGTATTAGCCTCTTACTTGTCAATAGGTGAGCAGAGATATTTAAGGTTCTGTTCATTGACACCACAACTCTGTAAGCACTGTAAATAGTTTTATAAAAAACAGGCAGTTAATACAAGCCGTTTACATGAGTACAACTAAATGCACAGTTGCCTGTTTTTACACTAAGAAAAATTTCTCGGACATTTTATGCACTGACACGGAAAAAAAAAGTTCTCATAAACGAATAAAACGAAAGTAAGCAGGCAAATCGCCCCACTCTCTTTTAATGCAAGTGAAATACGCAAACCAAAGTCTAAGATAACTCCAGCTAATACGCCTCGCCACGATCCGTGAACAGTGCTACAGACTTAATCACGGAAACACGTTGCGTTGAGAAAAACTTAAAAAAAAGATTTCACAAGTCAGCTGTTGCATAGGTCACATCGCGGTGGACTATATCGATCCGCTACAGTGTACGCCACAGTTAGCCTTGCAAGACAACTCGCTCTCTTTGGATGAGGATTGCGCAACAAAGAAATGCGACACCGAAATACGAAACTTCAGAAACAAACACACACACAAAAACAGAAACAAGAAACGTCAAGTTTTCGCAACGACGCAGTCTTTCCAGAAAGTTCTGCCACCTGGAGTGGGTAACATTAGACGAAGAACATGATTAGCTTCGAAAAAGAAAAAAAATAACGATTACAATGTGCCAGACATTGAATACCAATAAGTGTGGCGCCTCGGAGGCATATACTTCACTTTAAGATGAGGCCTTTTTGTAACGAAGTCAAACACAAATGCATGAAGCATAACCGCGATAGAAACGGGCAACATGAAGCGGTTCGTTGAGCAATCGCAGTGCCCTCTGACCCCTGTGGCTGAATCGGTATGGACAGTGGAAGCCAACGGATTGCGCGGAGCGAGCCAAGAATAGCCAGACGCCAAGCAAGTGTCTCGACGAGTATGCGTGTCGGGTTAAGAAATATGAGCGCTGGTCCACGGCCCATCAGTCATTCTGAGATAATAAACAAAGTCCGCTGACTGCGTGCACGAAGACCGGCAGGTCAGCCCATTGGTTCACTTATAGGGCGAAAAAAGGCCTCGAGTATGTAACTGGACAAGTGGTCTTTCCCGAGCCAGGCGTCTTTACAGGCAGGTGTGGACGTCTACCAGGCCTTGCTGTTTCGTCCTTCACACAACTATTAATTTAGTTGTTTTTTTTAATTTAGTGATAGCCGGCATCTAGAAATTACTGCTACACCTCAGGTTACGTCCGCTAAGCCTAATTATTTATGGTTGGTAGGAGTGCAGAGCGAGATTGTATTCGCATTGTTAAAATAAAAAAAATAGAACGGTCCCTTACGCACTCGTCAATCACAGCAAGAAGGCGAGAGCCTTCTTCTACAAAGTAGTCCAATTAATGCAGATTGTAACCACTCTGACTATTCAGACTGCTGCACACCAACAATGTATTGTTCTTATCAGAGGCACAGGCATGTTTACGGAGGGGAGGAGTGAGGGGGTTGACAGGCAAATGGTAATTTTGCAATATGTATGTGATAGCGGAAAAACTCCGGCTACACCACCGGTTTTATAGATGCATGACACCTACTCTTTTTAGCTTTATCGAATGGCGCAGCAGTCTCTAACCCACAGTAGCACCAGGAGATATAAATCACCTATCGTTTTTTTTACACTAAAATGAAATCAGATCTATATGGCTTCTTCGCCCGATCAGCTGTGCTAGTTCACCGGGTAAGCTGCCACGCTGTTAAGCCCAACGGCGTTGGTTTGGTCTCCGGCCCCGGAGGCGACGTTTTGATAGAGGGGCAGTACACCAAAATCTGCATGCAGTGCTCAAGTATTTAAACGCAAACGTGAAATTTTTTAGTAGAAGGGCTCGTACGCGCAAATGCTACAGGCAATCACGTCATGATGCAACAAACCTGGCCAGTAGGTACACGTGTGATGTCGGCTCTGATGACAGTGCGAAATACGCCGATGTGTGACAAAGAAAGCAAGGCGGAAGCTACACGCGCAATATTTAAACCACTAGATGACGAATGCCTAGCTTCGTAGGTGCACTTTACATATACAAAACGAAGCTAGAGCATTGTTCTGTTATTACTCACAGTTAAGAAAAGCTGACTGGACGAGTAATGCTACAAAAGGCGTATTTCAGCGAATGTGTCAAGTTGTGTGTTGTTAAATTCAATCCGAATTTCCGGAACTAATATTCAAATATGCATAGACTGAAGGCCACAACGGCCGAATTTCAATTGTCAGAATGCTAGGGGTTCTGTGCTTAGATATAAGGTGGTCCATTGCATAGTGACTACTTACTCGAGTAGTGGTCCATTCTAAATAGACCATTACTCGTCATGGTCACGCCAAGTGGTCGCGATTTCCTGAGCCCTCGACTTCAGTGTCTTTCATAATTATATAGTGGCCTAGGGTCGTAAGAACCCAACAACTATCATTATTACTGCTTAATTCTTTTTGTTTCATTCCCGCAAGTAACCGACACGTCACGTTAGCACGTCTGACAGGTAGCGACAAACGTTGTAGCCCATAGTTGCTTTGAAAGAGAGTATTTTCCTAGACATCCTCGAGTTCAACAACTTCCTGCGAGTGCAAGACAGAGGTGCGTCCACGCGCACACACGTGTTCGAAAGAGAATCACATGCCGGAGCTCATCGAAAGAAAAGCAAAATCTAAGTTCGACGTTCCAGTGGTCTCGAAACGACATGGACAGACCGAAAGCTCCTCACCACGGGGAAAGCAAAGCGCACTGTAAGGACGGCATTTCACGGCCCCTATACATCTTTGCGACAAGTGTACGACACTTCTTTTCCTCATAGCTTAGTTCACAGACTTAATGAAGCACCGAGTACAACGTGCTACGCGTACATACATCCCTATTCTGTCGTCTAAGAGAAAAAGAACATTTGTTCAAGAAGAAATTTTCAAAAAAAAAACGAAACGCAATTTCTGGCGGCTACACTTGTCGCCTGCCGACACGCAGGACACGACGTTCCCTACCTCTCTTTGAAAAAAGGCACGACTCAATTATTCTACGATACAAGATTTGAAACAAGATACAAGTTCGAATGCTAGTTTTTTCACGGATGCCCGAATGAGAGCAGCACGCAGGCCAGAAGTAGTATCCTGTCCAGCCATTGTGATGCAAGCGCGTCTCCCGTCAAGATACACTGTGGCACGTCCTCTCAAACTGCGCAACCAACGTGTCTTTCTTGTCTAGTCCGAGCAAATAAAACCCAGTCTCTCTCGGCGAAATCCGCAACATGTGGAATGCTGACCGTGCGTGAAAACACTGCTCGTCTACTGCATTCTAGAGCACGGCGTATAGCGTAGGTTTCTGAATAAGAAAGTTAGTTACTTGGAAAGTTTGTAAATGGTTACGCTAGAAGAAGGTTATTAAACCACGGAAAAGGAATAACTGAGAGGTATAAGGCGTACGGTGATACAGAGGTTTCTGCGGCCGTCCCTCTTCACTGGTTGGCAAAAGCTTTTATTTCGAATGTCCTGCAGTACGGGAAGGCCCCGCCGCGGTGGTCTAGTGGCTAAGGTACTCGGCTGCTGACCCGCAGGTCGCGGGCTCGATTCCCGGCTGCGGCGGCTGCATTTCCGATGGAGGCGGAAATGTTGTAGGCCCGTGTGCTCAGATTTGGGTGCACGTTAAAGAACCCCAGGTGGTCGAAATTTCCGGAGCCCTCCACTACGGCGTCTCTCATAATCATATGGTGGTTTTGGGACGTTAAACCCCACAAATCAATCAGTACGGGAAGACATAAAAGCCAGCCACCTGTTTGTAGCACAAGACTACCAGGATATTCACATTGATATCTATGAAAGGAAAATTTCTTAGTTCAAAAAAAATATGTACTGGTTCGCGAGTCGAACCCGGGATCTGCATTTTGTATGACCCGGTCTCCGCTCTCTCTCATCAAGACGTTCTGGCTTTCAAAAGAAGTCCCTTCTCGGAACCATATACTTCTCTGCCCCGTCAAGTGAGCCAAATGAGGAAATAAATAAATAAATAAATAAATAAAAGAAAAGAAAGAAAGAAGCTAGGAAGCAAGACGTGTCTCGCCAGTCATCAAGATACCCGTGCTCTAATGCGCTACTCTGCCGTGACTCACACAGGAACCACAGCAACGAGAGTAGGGCAGAGTAGTGGGCCGCAAGTGAAAATATTGAGACAACCAAGTGTGCCACTCAAGAAGTAATTTCCACACGACGCCTTGTCTCCCAAGTCTCTTCATTACAGCGCTACTGAAACGTTTCCAAAATGCCTCGCGAAGAGAAGCTTTTGTCTGCAAATACTTCATGTCCTTCCGTTGACCCCTCATCCTCTTTTTCAAACCTTGCTTTTAAAGAGGCCCGCGGGGCTAGTAAAAAAAAAGGGGGGGGGGAGGGAACAGAAACAGGTTGATCTCGACGCCACATTGGCGATAAAAACGGTAAACTCGCTTTTTGGCTTCGCTACAGGGACAGAGGTATTAAATAAAATAAAGCTGTCCTCCGAATGGGAAATAAGCCGCATGCGGCTGTGGCAAGGCAATCGTCGCGCAGCTCGGTACAGTATAATATCTCGCTCCCTTGCTAATGCACAGTCAAGGTTAGCCACAGAGTCGCGCTTCGCGACGAGCCGCACTTGCGTTTCGTGAGGAAGAAACGAGAGCATTACCGCGAATGTATCGGTGCTCTCTTCGAACGAGACTTTTCCCGGCGGATAAGTTTGCGCACGAGTTCAGGGGGTAGTCAGAAGAGAAAGAAATCGCGGTGACAGAAGATACGAAATGGGAGCGCTTCACTCCTTGTTCTTTATTTCTTTTTGTTTTTATGGAGACGAAGAAGCTTTTGCAGATCTCGTCTGTTTTCACTAATAACAGATTTTTCTTTCAGTGGATCGTAATGGGAGCGTTAGTTGGGAGATTACGGACGCGGGCGTTCGCCGAATGAGTGTGCTAATGTTTTTGGAATTTGCGAAGACCCGTGTTTATGTCTTGTATGTATGTACACATAGCGTGGCGCTGTGATAATGGGAAGCTGGTTTCTGCGCCATCCGTTCCAGAGTTTTGTATTCGTAATACAAGAAAACATTTTTAGATGTTCATAAAATTTTATGGGAGGTAATACTTCGGCATTACTGACATATGGCGCATAGCAGTGTCACGAGTATACGGACCAGTACTGCTGTTGAATAGAGAGAGAGAGAGAGAGAGAGAAAGAATAAAGATGAAAGAAAGGCAGGAAGGTTAACCATGGCTGAGCCATGTAGGCTACTTTGCACTGGGGAGAGGGTAAAGGGAATAAAAGTTAGAGAGAGAGAAGGACAGAAATGTCACTCATGCCATCGACAAAACGGCAGTTATATGCTTTAGATCACAGACGGTGAGTCACATCCGTGTCTTAATCAATTGAGCAGATTCGTTGCATTAACTTGTATGCGCGGTTCCATGAACCCAAAATCTTGCCGATGGTGAAGCCATGATGGTGCCGCTTGCGTTCTCAAGCAGCAGACTTCTGAAGGCTTGCGAGAAATGGAGTTATGGTGTCAAGCAGTTGCAACACGCTTTCAACTGTCGGTGACTGCATCTTGCTCAGCAGCACGCGCATAGCACTGACCAGAGTGCTAACCATGCTGATAAGTTGTGCTTCGTCCGTCAAGTTATGAGGTACCGATGAAGTGTCCCTAACTGTCGAAATCTGATGCCTCTCATCAGGCGCATGTATCTTGGGGAGTTCGGACCAGGCATCACCTGCATTGCTGGTAGAGGCATCATTTTCCTTTAAAACGGCTGCGTCCTGACTGGGTAATAAGAATGAAGCGTCAGCTCCACTACTAGCAGAAGCACCTTTCTTCTTGGAACTGACCACTCTTGGCCAGAGTGGGGGAGGTGGAGGTGGTTTAGGACGTGCTTCGCGAGGCGACGAGGTTTTTGTGGCTTTGGTGCAGCACCGGCGACGGGACCGTCGTTGCGTAATGGATGCAGCTGCTTCCCGGTATGAGATGTCACCTCTGGCTCTTTTCTTCAGTATTGTTAGTTCCTTTCGAATAAAAGGACAGTCCTTCGAAGAGGCATCATGTGGATCATTGTAGTTTGAGCACTTCAGAGTCGTGGCTTGACACGTGTCCTTGTTGTGGTGCCCAGTGCATCGGGAACAGATAGTATAGTTCATGCACACAACACTAATGTGACCTATAGCTTCACGCACTTCCAGCACTGAAGTGGTTTCGGTAGAAAAGGGCGAACTGCATGTCGGAAGTGGCCCACTTTTACATGTGATGGAAATGATTTGCCCTTAAATGTAATTCCTACGCATCGTGATGTCCCGATGCGACATATACTTGTAATAGTGGCATCTTCTGAAGCTGGCTTAATCAAGACTGGTAGGTCCGAGTTGGTAATGGCTTCGGCAACATCATGTATCACCCCAGTGCTCACTTCTTTACCCGGCAGTATATGTTTCTTCCCCATTAGGTTTTCAAGTTTTGATAAAACATGAAAAACTTGATAAACCATTAGGTTTATAAAGTTTGGCTCGGTTGATTACCCTACCCTACACTTTGGCTGGGGGATACTAGAAAGGAAAAAATAGATATGAGAGAAGTAGAGTAAGAAATAAGGACGGAAGGGATGAGGTAGAGGAAGGAAAGGCAAGAAGGTCAACCAGGCGAGCATACGGTTTGCTATCCTATACCGGGAGAAGGAGATTGAGGGATGAGAAGAGAGAGATAAAAACATAAAATAAACACGTGAGCACAAACTAGACAGCTGAATTCGATAGTTGTGGACGCAAGACTTCAGGTGTATCGCGTTCTACTATAGATCGTCGGTTCGTTGTGCCTACTGAAGGCTTGCAAGCACTGGACGTAGAACGTCCGGTACCTGTTGTACGGCCTCAGCATGTGGTGATTTCAGCCCGCCTACAAACACTCCAAGTATGTCTATTAATGATTAAAGAACTATTATGATAGGTTTGTCCTCTTCTGGCAATGCCGAGGTGCGCTGTGAATCCGCATGTCGCTGCGACTTCGGCAACGGGGTCCGAACTGCGTCAGTGGGTCTTGTTGGTACCGACCGTCGCTGATCCATGTGGCTGGGGCTTTAGCAATATAGGATAAGTGGTATACGGAGAAGCCACGTTTTCAATTGCATTCCGCTTCATGCCAGCCGAGTAAAATCTGGGTGGAGATGGAGATGGTGAAGCAGGGAGTCGAATGGACGCTAAGGATGCAGAGGCACCAGGTTTTTCTGACGAACTTCGGCACCAACGGCGCTGTTTTCTGACAGTTGCGGCAACCTCGCGATGCGATGTATGGTCTCGCGTCATTCGCCTCAATACAGCTATCGTTTTTTTTATTTTTTCGGCAAGCTTTTGAAGAAGCTTCGTGGGGCCTATTCTATATAGAACACTAAAAACCCTGACTTTACAGCTGTCCGCGGAATGGATTTCAGCGCAGCGAGGACATGCTCGTTTTCGCATAGCTTCTCACGTGACCGAGTTTTATGCAGTTGAGACAGTGAAGCGGTTTTCGCACAAACAATCTTACAGAGTGTCGTAAGTTGCCCACATTTACGTGCGAAGGTAGAGAGTTGCCTCTAATATCTATTTTTTACGCAGCGTGAGGTACCCAAACGAGCAACCTTGACGTTGACACTAGCCTCGTTAGCTGGCTTGACATGGCCACTCAAGTCGGACCTGGGAATGGCAGCGTCGATGTCGTAGATGACACCAGTGACGATGTGGGAGCCCATCGGTATGCAGGATCGGACGTTGATGCCACCCACCTCTGTGACGTTGCGTAACACGTTTAGTGCAGCTGCATGCGAAACATCAATCGCCATGACGTTCTTAAGCGTATTCACTCTGATGCCGTTCGTTTCATCTGGCGCCAGTTCCTCGAGCTGTACCGAAACAGACTGCCTGTTGAGGCGTTTCTTGGCTCAACAGGAACAAAAATGATGTTTGGCTCAGTAGGAACGAAAATGATGTTTGGCTCAGAGGGAACAAAAATGAAGTTTGGCTCAGTAGGAACAAAAACGATGTTTGGCTCAGAAGAAACAAAAAATGATGTTTGGCTCAGTAGGAACAAAAATGATATTTGGCTCAGAAGAAACAAAAATGATGTTTGGCTCAGTAGGAACAAAAATGATGTTTTGCTCAGTAGGAACAAAAATGGTGGTGTCGGCCTCTGGTCCTAGCGGCGCTCATTGATTCCGTGTGCTCGGGGATAAAACGACCCTGTTGTTTTATCTCTTCGTCTCTCGGCTCATTACAAGTTCGAAGTCGTCGTCGGATGACTCCTCACTTGTCAGTGAGCAGACATCAGTGTCTTCGCTGTCGCAGTGAGGGCCCGTCCACTTCCTGGACATGGCTGCCGCGGACGCCGCAGGACCTAGCAGTGTTTTATAAACAATCAACTTGAAACTACGAAACATGGTCTCGCGTTGCTCATTCACAAACGGTCCAGTGGTCCTCAAGAAGCACATTTATTTGTGAATAATTGACCAAGCTAGAGACTATCGCGAGTTATAGCAGAACAAAGGTTTCCTTAATAAATGTGCAACTACATTACTTCGCAAGCCTGTGGCAAGCATGAAAGTTGTTTAAATGCAGGTCAGCGGTGTCGGAATATTCAAGGCCTATGGTGGATTTCTTCTTGTTGCCTAATGCACATCAACACTAAATAAACCTAGACATGTATTAGAGATTCAGAACGGTTGATGGCCCCGCGCTTTTTGACAATTAAATGGCTCTTGCGCCATAGAACACTGCACATAAACGGCATCATTCAGAGGGTTTCTACGATTTCCTGTTTTAATGCGAACCATTCTCGGGATGACATGCAGACTGCGTTAAATCAAAAATAAAGGGAAAAAGGACGACATCACTAAGTGTAGGAATAAAGAAAATGTTTCTTTATATTGCAATTAAACATTTTATTACATTGTAAAAATCACAAAATTGCACATACAAACTGTAAAAAGAGGGGGAAATCTGAACCTCCGTCTCCTTCGCTACGCCATTGAGTCATCGTTTGTATATCGTACTTCAGCCAACAAGCCGTTTCTTGGCTTCCTTTCAGCTGCGAAATTTCACCGGTGGTTTCTGTTCTTAAACAAACTTACGTCGAACGGTTAACGTTCACTAAGAACGACGAAGTACTTCACTAGAACTTTCAGTACTACATTCAAGTCTTCAACTAGGAAAGAACAGTCGTCACAAGCCTTAGCGTTTCGCACGTTCTATGGCTTGTTTGAAATTCATGGCATCTAGCACTCGAAGGGGTCTCGTCGGTCATACTAAATGCGTGTAATGAATCCTTATTAGGCAGTTTCTGCCTTCACTTTTGTCCGTTTCTCCAGTGGCGTCCTTCAGGGCTACAAGGTGGCCTTGCGCGGTTCGTGTTACGTAACCTTGTAAGCATTTTCCCCACACTTGCTCCGGAACTCGCGTGAGAGCTCTTCGCTCTTTTAGAAGGTGTTTCGCCCTAACGCTTCAGTTTGAAGCAGCATGCCAAGAGAGAAGCGCTTGGACATCACGAAAAAGTCATGCGTATTCAAGCTTACCAATTTGCTATTCTAAGCGCGACACTGGTCAATGTCGAAAGGGCAGGGAAGAACCATCAAGTAGTTCCAAAGTTACCTTTTACATGCCCCGTTTCTTGCACACGCGACATCGAAGTAAAACTAAGGCGTAAAAGCAAATGTCAAGCGTCAGCTGGTAGGCACCTGAGTATCTTACTTAGTTATGGAACTTATTATGCCTTTTATTTCTAGGTCAGGTGACGTGTCTAGAGCTCTAAGCAAGGAAACTGAAATTGTAGATGCAGTACTGCTCGCAGCGACTATGACACGGTCAAAGTATATAAAGCGTCATAGATTCACCTCGCTAAGCAAGGCATCGGCATTTCTGAATGTTATCTCCAATGCTGTTGGCACAGTCTTCTCACTGCTTAGTAACCGCAATCTTTGCAGTAGTATGTTCAATGCACACAGAACAATAAAAAGATGCATTTTGGTAATGCGAACTACAAACACTTTCTAGCTGATTGTCAGTTACGGGACGATCGATATTGGAATGCGAAGATGCACCACGTATTACACTGAACTATTCAAACCAACAATGTCAAATTTGCGCCGAGTCACAAGACAACGATCAAATGAAGTTCGTTCGTCTTTCTTCACATCACAAATACCACCCTGAAAAGAAATCAAAAGTTCAAGCAACAAAGACATTGCTCAATTTCCTAAGGACAACGGACTTGCACGAGCGGCTGTAGACTCTCGATGATGCCATATACCGCGCAAGACTGCCGCTCAGCGCGATCACGTGTGTGTGTGTGTGCGCTTACCCTCTCTTTCTATACCCTTCTTTCAGTCTCTCCTTTCCCCTTCTACTGTGCAGGGTAGCATACCAGTTATGCCAAACTGGTCGTCCTTGTCTTTCCTTTCTTCCTCTACCCTGGTCGTGGCGGCTAGGTTTAGATGGAGGTGGAAAGGTAGAGGCCCGAGTAGTGCGCGATGTTGATGCACGTTAGAGAACACCAAATAGTCGAAATTTCCGGAGCCCCTTATTACAGTGTCCCTCATAATCATATAGTGGTGCTGAGACGTTAAACTTCAGGTACTATTACTACGTCTCTGGAAACACTGCGGTATCAGAGACTGCCAAGTCAAGGCAGGTGGCCTTTCTTCCGTCTTGCAAAAGCAAGAAAATAGTGAAGGTGATGTTCAGAAACGGACAGTGGTCGCAGGTTAGCTGGGTATTTGTTAACTGCTCCGCTTCAATCAGCGATAAACAGCAGCGCACTAGCCTTACAATAAAATACGTTACCACTAGCTCTTTAATCAGGCGTGGGATGACTGGTGCGCCAATGAGTTGCACGTCAGCAATCTATGACGTTACCAGAGGTGCCTTTCTCGTTGCCCGGCGTAGTACTGCAGGTGTTTTCGCAATGACTACGGTCAGTACCAACGCTTTCAGGTATACCAGAGTGCAGCGTACGAAAGTGCTTGCATATATCTCACCGCAATGTTGCTGGCAAAACACATTGCTTTAACACCGTCACATCTTTTTATTGCTCTGAAATAGGCCGCTTTTCGGGTTGATACGCAGACACAAGGTGAGAAAGAGTAAGGTATACTTTATTTTCGATTTTCAAAATTCCGCAGTTGTTACAGGCAAAAGTATGTCACGTGAGTAAAACTAGGAAGCGCCAATTCATTATTGTTGCCTTTCGTTCACACATTGGAGTCACTTATAGTCTGTCGGCTTGGCGCCGACACTAATACTACTACTAAATTCGAGATCCTACCCCGTACCCGCCGGTGGCTACAACGCACAACAGGCAGCGTTCTATGATGAACAGTATAGCCGAATGCATTTTATTGAAATCATCGACAACAAACACTGAAAACCACGGTCAGAGAGCTCGTCGTTACTGCCACCCGGCTCGCTCACTGTACATGCTCTCTGGGCTCACCATTGCGTAATGCAGTCGATATTTCGCTTCACTAGAAGTACTTGAGAGAGACTCGTTTCGACTAGCCATAGAACATAGCATTGTTCCGAAACAACAAACAATGGAACTTGTTTTAAAAATTCGAAAAAATCGCAGCTAAAACGCTGAAATGGGCAAGGCAGCGTGTGGAGGGCAGATCGCATGGCGAGAAATTAGTCCAGGTCGGCGAAATGTCCTCCACGTAATCCGTCAGAGAAGTTTTCAAGATGCGAAGCACGACAGAAGAAACCGTTTCACGTAGATTGCAACACGAGCCCGGCTTACGCGAACACTTGGCCACGAATAAGAGATTGACTTAGGAGGAGCTTCTCTGAGTAAACAATCGGCTCACCGCGATGACACCGATATGGAAGCTAAGCGATGCTAAGTGTAAAAAACAGTGTTATATTCGTTTATATTCGTCTGAAATTGCGTGTTACCACAATTTGTGACCTGTTATGTAACCTGAATAGAAAATACCGGGTGTATTTGTTGTTTCTTGGTCGTTGGGTTCCTGGGGCAAAGCATGGCTGTTAACGAGAAAAAGAAACGGCAATATTTTCCTTCCTGAGCAGCTTGTGTGTCGTTGTGTAAGTGGACTGAGTAAGCTAGATTTAAGGCTTGACGAAGCAAAGCACGCCGCGAAGCCATCGAAAAGTTGTTCGATGTCTGCCCTGGTATCATTACTTGAAATGTTTATGTTGAGGCGTATGACAAGTACTGTTCGTGTAGATGTACTGTTTGTTTCTCTGACGTCATTGTATCGCAAGTGAATTGAGACACAGGACGCATCGCTTCCATTTCAGGACAAAGGACAAGCAGGTTAAATGGAAACAGAGAGCTAATAGCTTCGAAAAAAAGAGAGGGGCGCGGGAGAAGGCCCTCAAGAGTGAGGCACGTGGCTGGACAAGTAGCGAATATTATGGGACAAAGGCAAGTCTTTGTCGCAATAAATAAAAACGAAGCGAAAGAGCAAAGCAAGGGCACTTTTTCTACGTATTTGCATTACAAACACAAAATAGTAGGCTAACGTAGGCGTTTACGCGGCTTAATAAAGGCTAGTGGATAACGTGGAACACGAGACGCGGACAGTTGTAGCATTGAAGTAAGACAGCAAGCAATGCGCGTTAGACTAACGACAGGGACAAGAAAAGATGAACACGAACAGTGGAAAGAAGACCGAACGACTGCGAGGTGAGCGAGGTGTGAGTATTTACCTTTCACGCGAACGCGATTCAGACCTCACAGGCATCGAAGCCATTGTGACCCGGAAATGGCAACAGTGTACAGAGACGTGTCGAGAGGCAAGGAAGCTTCGCGGTGAAGCCAAGTTCGCGGGCATTGCGTTTGAAATACTCCTCCGTAACATTACCGCATTCTAACAGATCCACTCTGATGGGTCTGTTAAGACTGACCACAGTGACTTAGCATAGACTAAATCATTGTTACTCACTGGACTGACTTCCTGTAGAAGCGGTTAGTCACAGTCCATCACAACCGAAATGATCTCAAGTTAAACGAATCACCCCGAACTTGGCTACCTGTCTCATCAGAACGGGCTCTTGTGTGTAAGGTGTTGTGTGCATTTGTTTTTTGACTTCGAGAGCACGTCTTCTTCAGCTGTCATTGCTTAAGCACGGCTGCCAAGGACGACACCGCCTAGCCTCGTGGACTCGTAGGCGGCGGCAGCGTCGGGTCCGGGAAGGGCGCTCGACGTGAAGGTGGTGTCAGCGGCTGGCCTGGACTCGGTGCCAGGCTCGTTGGTCACGACGTCGGCCCTGTAGCCGAACTCGTCGGCGACGTAGGTGACCACACGGGTACGGCCATCAGCGAGGCTCAGGGAGTAACGGCCAGACACGCGGCCAGTACCGTCGCCGGTCTCCTCGTGACCGTGGCTACCCTCGATGTCGTTGGAGACGTAGCCGAAGGAGTACGGCTGGGGCGGATCCACGGGCGCAGCCAGGAACGCCTGGCCACTCTGTAAGAGCACGCCGCGGAATGTAGATAACGAACCAGTACAATCAACTAATATTACGTGGTATCAACACGCTAATGGTGGCGTAAATATTTAATGGTGATGCAACAATATTAGTTAAAGTCAAACGAAGTTTACCCGGAGCTGGTCTTAATCTAGGCCTTGGTTGGCGTCGGTCACGAGCCCTTAACAGGCGACCGATGACGGAAGGAGCTTGTAGAACTAAGTGAAAGTTAGCATAGCTTACAAGTCCATACTTTCGTTTTCGGGTAACTATTTGGTGAACGAAGTTTCCCCGTTGTTATCAGCTGATAAACGATGAACATGGCGCGTAATAAAAAAGCGAGAAGAGAGAACACCAAATCACTGCGAATGGTTCGCTGCCGGCAGGAGTTAAAGCTTGCCAGAGACCATTTCTGAAATGAACAGTTCCGACAAAAACAAAGCTAAAGGAACACGCAGCCATGATAACTACACTGAGTGGCTATCGTTTCCATCAATATGAAGAACAAAATCAAAGAGCTATAAGAATACGTACTTAGCAAATGGTTTAGCTAATTTGAACGTATAACTTGAAACACATAGAGGAAAAAAAACAGAGTCCATCAGCAGAGTCTTATTGAACTTAAGGTTAGCATTATCTGGTAAACATATAAAGAAATAACGGACTGTCGAGAGCCACCGGCTGTGACTGTAATTTTAGCAGGCACCAGCACGGGTGAAATTTAGGCCGCAGGAAAGGAGAAAATACCTAATAGACCGTAAAACACGTCGCTGTCTCTCTACACGTCGTTGAGATACAATTTATCGAGCTTAGCCCGAAGAGAGAGAGCAGCAGGTCAGCGTACGTCACGCGTTGCCAACTTATCCCAAACGCGATCGGAATATGTCCCAGAAATCAGTAATTCTGCGAAAGTAAACACGCAGAAAATGAAGTGGAACAGGTCACATACACGGAGCTAGCTTCCGCTAGACACGACTTAGCTGGGCCGAACACCACAGCTCTGTTGGAAGCCGTTAACGGTCGCGCGACAAGAGGAAGCACCCTGTCGGCTCGGGGTCAATCTTAATTACTTACGGTTTCAAGGACCAGGTAGGCGCTGCATACGAGAAGGGCGAGTATGGCGTGCTGAAGGACGCAGCAGGTCCGCAGGCACGAGTCGTCATCATCGTGCGACCGAAATGGCGATGAGTCGACGAAGGTGGCCGTTCGTCCGTAAGGAAGGAACACGGTGCAAAAAAAATAACCAGAAAGAAGGGAAAATGTGGGAGAAAGCGTACAGTTAGTTTCTCTTTCAACCATGCTGAAGTTTCTTTTTAGTTTTTGAGTAACTCTATACGTTATTCTACGTTATACGTTATTCGTTTTCAATTTGTCCCTCTATTCAATATAGTAGCATTGACAGGAGGCTACATATGAAACAGGCACCCATGCGCGCGGTTTCGAGAATATGTAGAATTTGCAGGTATGATATATGTCGTGTAACCCATGTTTTTTCGTCCTTGAGATGAACTGCCCAGAGATTAACGTATAGGAAGCAAGTGCTCATTTTGGCACCAATGTGGCAATCCAAGTGACAGGTATTTAGAGAGGCAGCACGCATGCTAGGCGCGGCTGAGTTTATGACGATAGATGGCAAACACATGCATGCAAAACAAGAAAAAAAAGGGCTTGACTGTATGTGTATTAGGACAAACGTTAGTTTGCTTCGCACCACCTCTTGAGCGCAGGTTAATGTTGCCTTTATATCCACGAATGTAGTAGAGACGATATATCTATTCGTTAGCAAGCTAAGTACGCGACTGGAGTAGCTATCGCAACCTACGATGTCAAGAGTAACTTCTGAAGTGCCACTTCGCTGGAGCTACTAGTCTTTAACTTTGACCTAGTCTGACAGCAATCTCCAGCGTGTTAATTCCAACTTTATTAAGCTATTATACACGCGATAAATAAATAACAGAGACTGCTGTAATACAACTTATGGTATTAAGCGAAATCGTTGTGATGCATAAACACACATTTAAATTGTTGCTCACTAGTAAGCAGACCTAAATGTGCCGACCTTAGTCTATGCGGGCAGATGAACTACGGACCCTTCTAAATGTTGTACATAGTTCCTACGTTAGAAAGTCGGGGAAAGGCAGATAAAGTTGTAGGAATAGTTAAAGTTCCCCCGCACGCCTCAGTAAGGTTTACCCTCACACGCACCCTATCGATGAGGCAGCCCATAACCATCTTAATTATGCAACTACGCTGCGTGCTGGTAAGTCCATGTTGCCTCGGAGAAAAAACGAAGGGTTGCCGGAACGTGTATAACTAGACAGCTCTTTGTTCGTTAGTTGCCGACATGCTCTCACCTTGTACATGATTTGTTTTTCCTTGGCTCGTCGCGCCTCAGAAGGCAATTCCCGCGCAGAAGAACAGAGAAGCTAAAGGGACAGAAGAAGGAGACACCTCTGCACGATCTTGTCGTTGCGCCGGTGTTTCGCTTATATAGGCCAATCTCCCCATCTCGAAGAGGCCCCTCCCACTATTCGGCTCCGGGCTCCAATGGCAGCCGTCTCGACCCAGTAAGATTATTGTCTTTGGATTCCCAAATTTGCATATATATCCCCCCTTCCAGCCCGCTTTTGTCGAATTCGGTTAATTTCTCAAGCGGAGAAGCGCTATCGAGCGAAAGAAGAACAACAATCTCTTTTTCGCATCTTACTGCGATTGCTTTTCTTCCCCCCCCCCCTGGGGGGGCAATGTTACCCACGCGGATTTTTCGCCTTTGTGGTGAGGGTGTACGTATTCTTCCGAGATAAAACAGAAAGGACGGCATGAAGTACAGCGCCATGACGGTAAGCGAAGATTCCGGGCGAACTGACAAACGCCCGGTGACCCTCAAGCAACAACGACTGGGTATCGGTATCTCTAACCACCCTCACCTCTACACCTGAAGTCCACCGCCCGTATGAACATCCCCACCGCTGTCTGTATAAGCGATTATCATCTCGGCGGCACTACGAAAAAAAAAAACACAACCTCGCAGTTCCCGATCCATCGCTTTGTGCGTTCTCTTTGTCTTCTCTCATCCGTTTCTTCTTCTTTTTTCTGCTCATTTTACTTTGATGCTTTGTTTCGGGCGCGGCGTGTACGGGAATGGCTCGAAAGAAAGAAAACGTCCTCGAGAACACGATACCTTTCCAGAGTGCGTTATGCCTCTCCGTCGCTTTCTCGTATTTTTTTTGTGCTTGCGGTAGGCGCTTTGGTAGTCATGTTGAACACTTGCGCGATCTCTCTCCCTCTCTGCATGCCTGTCGGAATACAATTCACCCCTCCGAAGGGGTTTGGTGTTGAAATGAGTGAAATACGTCGTGGGAAGGAGCTCGCCCCCTGGGCAATCTAAGCCCTGCCTGCGGGGAAGGACATTCAGTTAGAGAAAACGCAAACCAGAATGAAAAAAAAAAACAGGAGCTACTCCTAAAGATCGCGACGTAATACAATGTAATGTTTGGATTCGGGAAGCTGGGGCGGTAGGCAAATAAGTAAGATTTACGCGCCGATTATTAGTAATGCGCATGTTTAATGTAATGCACGTAAATGTTTACCCATTCCAGGAAAGCATTTTTGAACGCCATATCTACGAAGCAGATGAACGCCCTATTGCCCTTGTGCCAGCGCGAAGGTTAGTGCACGCTTTGTGACATCATTTGTTTCCGAGTGAGGGTTCGCGAGCCCAGTGCCGGAACCAACCAAGGCTTGGAAAACGTGGTACGCAACAACGACAGCTGAGCCCTTGCTCTTATCACTGAAGTAGCATCATCTCTAACGCATTTGCTTAAGACGACTCAGAGGTGAAAGACATCTCTCTTTTGTCGCCTGTGTTGTTTCCCCCCTCCGCCCCCCACCGCTTTCCAAAATCTTTCTGCACCCAACGTACATTTTCTTTGCCTTCGAGATCGGGGGCGTTAAAAGGTAGTGGCACCTCGCATAGAGTTTCATACAATAATGCCTAGAGAGGAATCTGGCCCTGCAATCGTGTACCCTCATGGGAATTAAGGAAAGTACAGGCTTCGGATTAGGTCGCGTTAGCCAGTGAACTGTCTACGAATATTTACCTACAGTTTTAGTTTCGTTCTTCGCGTATAGTAGGTAGTATGATGGGTGCAAAGGACTGAAGCTGCGCCTTCCTTGTTCAAAGAAGCTGAAAACTGCTATGCCTCTCAATTTACTGCAACGCTGGAGTTGTATAAGTCGTGTTTGACAGTTTAATCGAAGCGTCGCCGACTCACCGCTGCGCATAGAAGTAGCGTCTCGTGCCAGTGCAAGATATCACATTGAGTTCCCGTTTCTTGTTAGTGCGTCTTGCCAAAACTCGTTGAAATCAACTGCAAAGCGACGGTGACGCAAAGTAGACGCACCGCCACGCCCTTCTAACTCGACTTCAAAACAAGACGAGAGGTGCGTTTGGGGCAGACCACTTGAACAGACGCACTTGGTATCGCAGCAGACAAAACGTTCAGTGTTTGTCACCTAATACTAAGCTGTTATTTCCATAAATAGATATTGCGTGTTTTCGAGGGCAAAACAAGAATGTTTGTTTTGAAACATTGTAAAAGAAATTCATTACATGTTGATGATAAATCTTGAACACAGTGGCAAAGCAATGCATACCCTGGTGGTTAAATTTGTCCACGTTTCGCTTCTACCGCCTAGTCACAAAAACCTTTTGCAATAAAGTTTGCATACGAAAAACTCAAGCAAGTTTCAATTAAACATAACTTCATATCACTTTGTTTTACACTCAGCAAACAAGCGTTGCGATTCTCAAGAACGTGATCCATCAGAAGGAGATCCGAAGCCTGTGCTTCCCATAATTCCCATGGGGGTACAAGCGCCGCTGAAGGAGCCCGCGTAGACAGCAGCGCCAGATTCCCCTCTAGGTCTTATTGTATGAAACTCTATGGCACCTCGCATATTTTTGCAGTGCCTTTGAGATCGGCCCATCTTTGACGAAGCGACGATGTCACGTGATGACGCCCAGGGACGCAATAGCATATATATATATATATATATATATATATATATATATATATATATATATATATATATATATATATATATATATATATATATATATATATATCCGCACCTATGCAATTGCACGTACCAACTTACTTACATAAATTATTATTGCCCCCCAAATTGTCACAATGGCATCATAGACGTTGAGGATTAGTGACGTCATGACAAGGTCATAAGGTGATGTTATCACATGAAGTTTTTTTTTTTTCGCAAGCCTAGTGTTGACGCCTACTGTCACTTTTCGAGTTCGATGATGCATCTGTGGTTTTCGCCTTAACAGACAACGACACGAATGGATACAATGGCGTTTTAGTAGTTTTGCGGCTGCCGAATCGCACCATCGACGACCTGGCGACCTTTAAATAACACAACTGGCTGTGAACACAAAGGCCAGGGAGACATGGCAAGTCGAAGCGAGTGTAGGATACGCCCTGGCGGCATGACTGACCTTTCAGGGCTGCCACCCTTTCCATCGCTGCGACTCACTGAGTTGTGCCAACTGAAATAATCGGCGAGTAAGTGCATCTACAACTAATTTAAAAAATGGCTGATCCCTCGTTTCAGGAATCGGTATAACACAAAGTTGAAACGTGTCTTCACCGATGTAGTTGAGCGTTTATTTTGCCTCGTTTCGCCCCAAGGGTGAAGAAATGTATGCTACAGCAACAAATTGCAATTTCATGCGAAGAACAGCAAGCAGCTTGCAGTGCGCTTACACTGTAAACTTACAGTGTGCACCTCATGCAGAAAAGCACGCACTAAGTGAGCAAACACAGCACGAGCGTGGAAAAATAACATGTCTCAGCTCGACACTTAAACCACGCTGCTCAAACGGAAAGGAAGAAGCACAAGACGGACGCACAAGTATACTCGAGACGAGCACGAACAACTGCCACAATTCTTACTTCATCACAAACGAGCAGCGAGCTCCTTTCGTAAACGCACCCGCGTCAGCGAGCGAAATGATCGTCGTGCTCTTCCGAATCACGATTCAGACTGACAAGCCAAGCGCGCAGTCCGAGATACCATGTCCCGTGGAGGCGTGCGTTCAAAGAAACGCAGGGCCGTTGCGCCATCTTGCTACTGAAGACGAAAACACGGTGTAGTTGAAAAGCTCTGAGGACATCCAACGGCATACGGTCTGTATAGACGGCTTGCTGTTATCAAGCTTGACAACGTACGCTCTGTAGCATGGTGGGTTGTGTCACGCTGTAAAGTGAGAGGCCACCGGTTCGACGTCCCGCAACAGAACTTTTCTTTATTTTTTTGCAATATCTTAGTACATTTTTACTGCGTCATATCCGTGACGGAAATACGTCAGCAGAGCCATGGTGAACCCCGGCATAAAACATTTCGTGTTACAAAATCATAAAACTATAGAAACCCTATGTTAATGAGTTTTACTGGACTACACCATAGCGACACATTACTGGTGTGGCTGCGCATCAGCCACCACTTTCAGGACAGATGCGGATTTTGGTATCGCATACGAGTAGGTCTGGCTTGGCTATGTGCGCACAAGAGTTGTTTGTCTCACAGGAAAATTTTTATTTGAATTTTAAACAGCGCCTGTCAACGCATTTTCACGTTGCCCAACCTGTTAGATATGTGTTTTTTTTTCACCTACTTCATATTTGCAGCAATATTAATTCGATGAAACACAGAACTTACGACTGAGGAAAAATATCGCTCCATTACCTTGGATATCAAATTAGCAATGATGACATAACAAAAAAAGTCAACATCAAGATGAACTCAGAAGAAGAGTGCTCACACCATTATTTCCCTCAGTCCTGTTTCGTGCAGCTCTGTGTGAAGTGTTGCATCAGTATTCATTTTACAAACTTGAACCAACAAGCAGGAAATAATTTTTTTAAACAGTACCGCCTGGAATAAATCATCCAGAACATGCATGTTATGTGTTTGTGTATATCACGCAAACATTCAGCCCCCACAGAAAAGCATTCATAACGATCGTTTATTGTAACACTTGTTGACCAATCAACACCAACATCAGTTCCAAGCAAGTCTTTCAGACAACGTTAAGGCCACATTCTTATAACAACCCTGTTTGAAATCACCAAGCATGTACACTGCCTTCTTTTTTTTTTCGTGATAGGAAAGTAGCTTGCATGGCTCAAGTGTTAATTACACATTGTAGTCCATAGCAGTGAAAAAATTTTGTGCAATCTGCAACAAGCCTGTGTTAGATAAAAGATAAGCATACAACTCGGTGGTGCATAGACCTGCGAATATCCTAATATGGCGACAAGATATCTCATGTTCTCAAGCAAAGGATGCTATTTTTATGCAGTAAAAATGATGTTATCAGCTTTTGTATGCTGCAGAAAACATCTCATATTCTGCAAGCTTGATTGATTGATTTGTGGGGTTCAACGTCCCAAAACCACCATATTATTATGAGAGACGCCGTAGTGGAGGACTCCGGAAATTTTAACCACCTGGGGTTCTTTAACGTGCAACCAAATCTGAGGACACGGGCCTACGACATTTCCGCCTCCATCGGAAATGCAGCCGCCGCAGCCGGGATTTGAACCCGCGACGTGCGGGTCAGCAGCCGAGTACCTTAGCCACTAGACCACTGCGGCGGGGCATTCTGCAAGCTATGTCGCCATGAAACACGCTAGCTGAACAATGCCATGAAAATTGGCATGCCCTGTACTCTAGTCTCATAAAAATTAACGGGCGTTCTTACATAACATCTGTTTTGAATAAGGTCGCATATCATGATGCAGCGTTATGGATATAAGTTATTCGAGACGTATGCTTGCTGAATTTTTCCCATGAAAGGGTCCTATAATAAAAAATGAAAATTTCACGATCACAAGAAAGTTTCATTTGTGAAAAGGAAGCTTTGTTTTGGCACCATCTCACACTCTCCCAACGTTCTAGTCATCAAATTCAAACTACGTTGAATAAAAGGATGCACTGACTTTATTTGTATCATTTAATACTGAGTACACTGCCCTAGTCAGTAGTAAGTTCAGGTAAGCAATACGGCAAACAGTGTGTGAGCATAAGAACTCACTGAGAATATATTCCAAGGTTTCATATTGTGGGCTTGGGTCACACACATTTTAACGCTAATAAGTTAGTGAACTGGAATCGACGAAATGTCATCACGGTTATGACAAATCGCCTGCGTCGGAAATTAGGCTGAAAACTGCTTCGGGATTTTTCACGTCAATGATCATGTGCACGCTATTCTCGGAAAAGTAGGCACAGGTCGGATTGGTGCGACCCGCTAAACAATTTATGTAGGAAATCGATCCATTGTTTTGCCAACACATAAGCAGATGTTTGACGAACGGAAAATATTACGAAATCAGAAAAATCTCAGTATTCGTAAGTTACAGAGTGTGTATAGTGTCTGCTACCTGTCTGTGACATTCCAATGTCACATAAGAATTGATACACGCTTGAAGTAAGATGCCATCTTAAATGTCCACAACTAATTCAAAGCTACAAAAACGACAGCTATAGTGTTGTTCAATTTTGTTTTGTTTTAACTGCCTTGCTGCGGAGATGTTCATCTTCATATTACCTAAGCTACTCCATTTCTATATCTTCAGCAGCTAAAAAAAAAGGAAGAACGAGAAAGGTTACCCAAAGTAAACAATGAGCAGTTAAAAAAACGCCTGTAGCACACTGAAACAAGTTATAGCTTGCTCAAGTTCACAACTTCCTGGGCTCGTTTAAAGCGCTGGTGCAATCAGATGCATATACGATGGATGCTGCCCCGTGGTATATAAAAGGCCAGGCATTCAGACAAAATAAAGGCGCACTAGCATAAGCACAGCACTCAGGCCTCATCAAATAGCCGCTATCACTACCAACCTTGCTGACATCAGAATAACAAACCGGCGAAGATAAGAAGACAGTAATGAACGATGCTGTATTCAAATAATGCAATCAAATGCTTCTGACACAAACTACTCATTAACAAAGAGATATGTGAGCGTCACATATGCAGCACTCCCTTCAGAGAGGCACATTGACTCTCTTTTAGAAGTCTTACAATGATACTCTTTTTCGAAAGCCAATGGCAGCATGCAGAGCTGCGTGCATCTCTACGCATCCATGCATAGCGTTGCATCCTGGCACGTAAATTACGAAATGCATATGATTGAGGCAGAAGGAAAAAGTCTCACTAGCGAAGGGACAGCTCTCATGTCTAACATAATCCCTATAATCTTTTGCTGAAGCCGAAAAAAAACCCTGGAAGGTAAGAATAAAGTGACCAAAAATGTATTCGATTGATGTAACCAAATGTTTACGTCGCAAACAACTCTCTAGCAAATCAGGTGCCCTTTGACTACTGCACACTTTGACTACTTACACACTGCAGGTGAGAGTCACATGTGGAGCACTCCCTTTAGCGAGGCACGTGTAGGGTGTCATGCAATGCCCCTCTTTTGGAAGGCCACGCGTGCCAGGACTTTCCTAAAGAGAGTCAACTTGCCCCTTTAAAGGATGTTCTAGATATGTCACTTGTACACGTATAAAAGGAGAACTCGTTTGAGTTTTTTAGAGTGTAAAGTGAAAGACAATAAGAAATGAAAGAGCGTGTTTTGACACTATTTTATATCTCTTAGCTTTTAGCCCTTTGACTACTGCACACTTTGACTACTTACACACTGCAGGTGGGAGTCACATGTGGAGCACTCCCTTTAGAGAGGCACGTGTAGGGTGTCATGCAATGCCCCTCTTTTGGAAGGCCACGCGTGCCAGGACTTTCCTAAAGAGAGTCAACTTGCCCCTTTAAAGGATGTTCTAGATATGTCAATTGTACACGTATAAAAGGAGAATTCGTTCGAGTTTTTTAGAGTGAAAGTGAAAGACAATAAGAAATGAAAGAGCGTGTTTTGACACTATTTTATATCTCTTAGCTTTTATTTTACCTTTGTTTGCACCGTAATATTTTGGTCAAGCATGAACCAACTATCCCAACAAGATATTTCGATTATGCAGCATCGCTAAGACTAAAATTGCTAACTTTTTGCGCGCCCTTAAATCACGATATTATCACGAGACCCGTCGTTTTGGGTTTTTTTTTATATATATATCTCGACCCCATTGGTTTCTTCCACATGCACCTATCTAAGCACGCGGTAATATTGCGTTTCGCCTCCACTGAGAATGCGTACGCGGTTATCGGGAAACGAACCCGCGCCTTGGAACTCGGCAAGCGAAACCTTACGCGCAAAACCTTCACGACGTGCGTTCCAGAAAGAACGGCTATTTCACCTGACTCATTCCGCTTTCGCACACTGTACAAATGCCACGGCATGGACTAGAAACAAAAAAGCTTAATAAAGAATCCAGCAGAAATAAGCAACTTCGACCTTTACGCCGAGACCTTTCGTACCATGTCGTCAAAAATTGGCTGCGCAGTGCTTACAATGAACATTTGACACAAGTAGCGCCGTGGGCAGAGTTGAGAAGGCTTTGGCACCGGGGAACTGTGGCTGTAGAATCCCCGCATCCTTGCGTTCTTCAGTGCCTCTCCCACAGGGATAATACAATGGAACGCGAGAGATTCCGTAGGCTACAGGACAGGGCGGCCCCTGCCGTGAAACTCTCTATATTAACTGTGTGCCCTGATCACATATACTCCCCAAGTTATGACTCGTAATAGACGACCTCGCCCTTTTCTGCGGGCAGGTAGGAGGGCGCCCTCAAGCGCGACGGCGCCGGTACCCACTGCTCCACGTTCGAAGACGCCGCAGCCGCGGCTGCGCGCGTCGGAGCAGAGTGCCTCGAACCTCCGGCCCGAGTCATGGATCTGTGCGCTGCCCTGGCAGCATCAGCACCGGGCAGGGCCTGCGAGTTGATGACCACGCCCGACGAACTGGCCGACTCGGTGCCCTGCTCGTTCGTCGAGATGCCAGCTCGGAAGCCGTCCTTGTCGGCGACGTACTTGACGACGCGCATGCGGCCGTCAGCGAGGGCGATGCGGTACGAGCCGCGCACGGTGCCGTGCTCGTCCCGGCTTTCCTCGCGGCCATGCGAGCCGTGCTTGTCCGAGCTGCCGTACGTGAAGCTGTACGGAGCCGGGGGCCTGAGATCGTCGTTGGCCTGGTAAGTCGACGTGTGGGAGAGAAGAGAGACGAATTAAGACAAGTAGATCCTGATTGCCAAAGCAATGGTTATGCTAAGTCTTGCGCCGAGCTGGTTTTGGTCACTCTGCCAAGCATGAAAGAACAATGTGAGAATAGGGTGATTGTGTATATAGGCGCAAAAATAAAATAAATACCTACATACATGCGCTGACATGCGCACAAGAAGATAATGATACCAGATTCAAGCTCAAGTATACGTTTCAAAGCCGAGTTTTCACAGTCATAGAAATTCCCTGTATACTAAGACCACAGAACAGCCATGAAGATCCGCATATGATAAGACATAGAATTTTGACACTGAAGTCAATTTCCCGATGGCACGCCTTATGACATCGACACCAGCGCGACGTCGGGCACAATGTCGATTCTGGTGACTGATGTCACGCAACAATACGGCTAATTGTGACGACGTAAAGTACGACAACATACAAAATGGTTGTTTTTTACGTCACCAACTGATCCATAGAGCGGAGCGACCGTAGAAACGTCACGATATTTTCTCCAAGCACGTGGCGAGATAATCATGCCATGTCATAACGTAAGGGTGCAGTAATAACCAAAAATAGTTTCAAAGTATTTAAATAATGTTTCAGGGTGCACTCATGTTTATCAGTACGATTTTTGGGCTCTTCCGGACGAACAACTGAACATTTTCGTTCCAGCAGCCCTTTATAGGAGATTACAAATAACAATATTTATAATAATAATGACACAGAAACTTTCTTTAAGGGCCATGGAACAGTTGCTCCAAGAACGAAAAAAGTATCTGTTGCGATGTTAATTGCAACAAAATTCAAGGGGCGCCCTGCCCCTCCCGAATTGATAATGACGAAGGAATTCCCATAAGAGAACACAATTACATTATGATCGAGTGCCGAAAAGCGAGACAGCCGCGAAATCCACGAAATGAAGATTTTCGTTAAATAAATTTTTGCTGTATTCCGAGGTTTTATTTGCCGAACCAAGATATTATCACAAGAAGAGCAGTGGGGGCTCCATACTACCTTAGACCAACTATTGTTCTCTAACATACGTTTGAGTACTAGGGCGTTCTTGGGCATAAAGAGCCACGATTTCGGTTGTTTTTGTTTGATTTTGATTATTCAGCCATGTCGTAAAACGCGACATTTCATCGCTAATCCGAAGAGAGAGCGAGAAAGATAAAATAAGAAAGATAGAGATAAGAAACTCTCCGGTTTGCGTTAATCTAGAACTACGTATGTTTAAGGTTGTTGTTTCACGATACGCTAAATCCTATAGTTCAATATAAGTCAGCAAAAGTCACGTTAGAAGGTGTAGGCTCTTTGCAGGCTTGCCGTCTGATAAAAGCGGCGCTTTCACAGAGAACGCAAAGAGTAGTAAAATAGGTGCTCACCCTGACCCGAGATGGTCTATCTTGAGTCTCATCCACATAGATGTCTCCCGCGCAGCTTGCCCTTGCCACGATAGCGGAAAGCACGAGGAGAGACGCCTGCGACCAGAGATAGTCCCGCACCACCGGGGTGAGAATAAGGAAGGTCAGAAGGTTCATACTCCTTTGAACAGAGTGTTTAGTCCCACGCGGGGCTACGAAATGACTTCATAAACTGTAAACTGTGAAAATTCTCGTAATATATGGTGTTTACGAGATTAGCATTTTTGTGTAGTGCCACAGCTAGTCCTCTTCACACATGATATTGTTACAGGGAGACGACAGAAGACGCGTACATTTACAGTATTTACACAATCAAAGTGATTGGGGCAACAACAGCCAAGATGGCGCGAACAAGAGACCACCCGCCCACCTCTTCTTCGTTCTCTGGTAAGGGGCACATAACTATAACCTCCGACTCGGTTCACCCGAACTAAGACGGTAGTCAGAAGGGCGATTATACACTTGCGTCGGTAAGGTTCGGTGTACGACAGGGCTTTCGAAGGACAACGCGAACGATGTCGGTGCGGGGACGAGTCGACAAGGACGAAGACAACGGTTCGATTTCACACGTTAAGTCGGTCATTAGATGGCATACACGATATGGATCGATGTATGGAAACAGGAGCTTCTCAGAAAGCCCAACACGGCGTGCTGGAGACCGAAGAAGTACAAGAGATCCAGGAAGAGAGCCAGTCATTGTCAGTCATCGTCATCCCGGCTACGGCACACACCAACACCGCCAACGAACAAGCCCCTAAAACACTAGAGGGTCGAAATTTCGAAGCCCTCCACTACGGCATCTCATATCAGTTTAGGAAGTAACACCCCAACAATTAATATTAAAGCAACTACACCTACGGGTTTGCAGGCAACCGTAGAGATATACCATTTCTCTTACATGCACCAGCCTTCTTACACACCGCTCGTTTGCGTGAGAACGACAATAGGTACTACAATGTACCTGTAGTTTTTTTCAGTGCCACATAAACTGGCAGGGCTGACTTCTGCGTGGTTTACAGGGATATACCAAGAGAGAAACTTGACCACATGTCATAGCTCACATACTTGTATTGTCGAAGGCCATTGCTTAGGGAATCACAGATCAAGGGGTTATGTAGTCAAAGTCAATTGCTTTGTGAAACTTCTTTCGTCATTGCTAAGCACGAAATTCTTGCAGTGCGTCTATTTTTCGGGTGGCACTAGTCAAGACGATTCTGAAAGTGCTTTTACGTACATGAAGATCTTCACAGAGGTGATAACTGCCCCCTATGGCCGCAGACGTGTAGCTATAAAAATCTCTGGAGCACCGGTCTCTCAGTATAGTTTACCATTTTATATAGCTGTTCATCGCTTGTTGCTTTCTCGAGAAAAACTGATTGATACACGGTGCTCTAAAACGACTTCAAACTAACAATACAACGCCAGCATACTGCCCAGATGAACGAAAGTTAACACTTGAATTATAATTTATCGCATATATTTGTGGCTGAGTTGACAAACTAGGTCCCCACTCCTACCTTTCATTACTACATGACGTCTGTCCTTGCATGCGAGGGAATCCTCGCGACCATTAAAAGTAAATGTTGTAAGCTTGCAAGATTGATCTGACTGCTCAAAACATAATATAGAGAAACAAAAAATATTGTTTACACTGCCTGGACTCAGCAAACATTATCGTTCCATTATACCACCCGTACAGTCACTGGTTCAGCGATTCTCATTTAGTGCTTCACACTAGCTTTCTGTATTTCGTGCCGACCTGTTGCGCCCCCGCGATCTCCGGCTACAGCGCAGCTCTGGCCGACTGGACTTACCCTACGCCATCTCTTGACGCCGACAACAGCTCTCGCCGAGTGGTGCCCCGTCCTTGGACTCCTGCGACCGTGTCCATCTTTCCTATCTCCTCTTTACTTCCACCGTTTTCTGTCATTCACTGTCTCTGCACCTCACTCTCTCCTTCCTCTCTATCTCTTCACCTTTTAATCCTATCCTTTTAATTCCTCCTTACCCTACTCCTCATGAGCTACTGTACTGTTGAGGTGTCACACTCTGATGCAGACCGTTACGGGGCTCACTTTTCTCTTCTTTTCTCCTTAAGAATCACATAAGAAAGAAAGAAGAAAGTGATTCACCGCACTAAATGAATCGATGCTATCTACGAAATTCGTTGTCATACGGCAGCAAACTTGCTGGCTTGACCATACATGCGTACTCAATATGAATGTAGGAGGACCGTTTCTGCGTTCCTATGCAAACTTCATGCTTCGATGTTAACCTTTAGTCTCTCCGAACCGGTATGACAGTTAAGACGAACTGACACATGTTCTGCCTCGGTAACCGATGTTCTGGAAGGAACACCAGCTTTTTTTTTCTTAAAAAAAGCTAATATGGTTTGTCAAAGTTATTAGTTACTCTAATGAAAGGTTACGTTTTATGCATGCAGAGTTTCGCTTTCCATGTGCGTGAATTACCTGCTCTTATTGGATCCTACTCCAGCACTTTGCTTTTCCGTGTCTTCATTAGCAGTAGGCATACAGCGACCAATAATCCATATTCTTTATATTCCTTCTTCATTCATCAAGGCACACTACCAAAGATCTCTAACGTATATTTGCCTCGATACTGATGTAACAGCTGCAGACGAGGTCTGCAGAGACGCATTATGAACATTGTTTGTTTGATACATCAATGCAAGTATCAAACTTTTCTGATTATAATGTCGTTTGTAGTGCATTCATAGCAGATTTCGCAACTTCACTGCGAAAGCGACCGCTCTCACGCTTTAATAATAAGTTTTCGAGTATTACGTCCCAAAACCTCGATAAAATTATGAGAGACTCTGTAGTAGAAGGCTCTGGAAGTTTCCTACACCCACATCTAAGCCCTCGGCCCTCTAGCATCTTCCCTCCATCGAAATGCGGCTGCCGCGGCCAGGATTCAATCCAGCGACCTCCGGGTCACTAGTATAGCCACATATCTATTAGAACACCGCAACTGGTCATTAACAAACTTTAACAAAACAGCACACGCGCCTGTTCACTCAATGCCTTCCCGGCAGGGATGAGCTGTCACGCCCGAACCAACGGCAACATTCTCGATTTTCGTATCTTATAGCCTGGCCGCGGCGTTTGAGGCAATCGTAGCGTCAGCAGCGCTTCTTGTGAGCACACCCGGAGCCCACACGACAGCTGTACGTATAGCGAAGATGATACCATGACGACGGTCATGTCAAGCGGCTATAGGCCGTGCAGCGCTGGACGACAGGACGACGGGGCGGTTGCAAAACGCACTCCCACGTTCACATACACAGCTGGGCGACAAGTGTACGATGCCGATGCGTGCGACACGTGTGCTGAACCCGCGGCGCGCACGACTTGAAGCCTTACCTTGAACATCGCGCTCGTTTCCGATGACGATTCGGACAAACACTGCTGACAAGCTCTGCAACTAGTGACGTCTCCTCACAGGGCGCTCGCCGTTTTATACACATTACAGCGCTGAATGCATGAGTTTGCAAAACAGCGATTGCGTATGCCACGGACGAATCATGGGAGGTGAAGGATAAGGGCATGGGTGAAAGTATACGCGCAAGTTGGGCATGATGAGTGAGACCCGTCTACTTTAGTGGTCACGCTCCGTGAACGACTCATCACTTCCGGGACATCTGAAAAAAGAAAATACGCGACATGAAGAGCTGTGGGTGAATATGTGGCATGAGGTGGAGGGCGTCCTTTTAGTTGCTGGTGACCCTCGTTTCGAAAGTGCCAGAATCGGAGCCAAACACTTGATCTCTTAGGCAAGTCGACCTTCTTCGGCATGGGAGTGTTGTAGCGGGTAGCGAGGCGTGACAGGAGAACCACAGAGAACGAAGCCTGGCGTAATGTTTTAAACGCCGCCGCTTCCGCGATGCATAAATTGTGCGCGTACCACTATGCCCGGACGGATGAGCGTATATAGAGATGAAGGGAAGTTTTCAGTCGGAAGACATGTCGTGCAGGTTTGTTGATGCGGCGCGTGACTCGATATCGCTTGCCCTGGGCCTGAAACATTGTGTTACGTTTACAGAGAAGCAATGAAGAGACATATCAAGAAGGGCCCTAACGATAGAAACGTGCAAAACTGCACAACTCGAAGTCACAAGTCGTTCTTCAAAATTCGAATAAGACCACAGACGACCACCTACTTGCCAAGCCAGCGATTACTCTTTAGGACCACGCGTAATGAGGAGAAAGAAATGCTTTCGCGAAAATTGTTCTTCTATATTGCTCGAGCAACCCATCCGAACTATTGTTCAAACAAACCTTTAAGATCTCTCAATTATTAACAATCTCCCACGACGTATTTTACACCATAAAAAAAAACAAGTGAATCCAGAACCGTTTTCGCAAGAGAAGGTCCTCGGACCATGGCGCTATACGCATCGCAGGCCAACAAATTGACGCTGGCGTTGCTATCTAAAAGCCTTAGTGATTAGTTGTGTGCTGTGTTTGACAGGCACGCTTGTCTAACTCTTCTTTATTTGTTTCATTCCTATATCTCTTCCCTAAGAGCTGGTTAGCAAACAAAACGCACGTCCGCTTTCTCACCTTTTCTTCCTTTCTTCTTTTCATTCTAGTCAACGATTCTTGTATCGCAATTGTGGTAATACTGTGTAGTAGTGCCACTGTATTTTATTCAACGCTTTAAAACGTCGAAACTCCCATAATTGTAATTCTTCTCTCCTCCTGGCGTTAAATGCCTGAGCCCTCTTAGCTGTACCAGGAACCACTGACAAATAAAATCGCTCACCAAGTGGCCTAAAAACTTTCAATAACGGGTACGTTTCCGGGAACCAACGTGTATAAAGCAAACATTTGTGGTTATGTAGTATTTCGACGACCCTTTGGCTCATATTATAACGAGTACAACGGTAACTAACGTTATAATACTTCTATGACACCTATCATTGATTGATATTCGGGGCTTAACGTCCCAAAACCACCATATGATTGCGAGAGACGCCGTAGTGGAGGGCTCCATAAATTTCGACCACCTGGGGATCTTTAACGTGCACCCAAATCTGAGCACACGGGCCTACAACATTTCCGCCTCCATCGGAAATGCAGCCGTCGCAGCCGCGGGATTCGATCCCGCGACCTGCGGGTCAGAAGCTGAGTGCCTTAGCCACTAGACCACCGCGGCGGGGCTATGACACCTATCAACAAAAGGTTGCGCACATAGACCATTTTCTGGATGGCTTCTGGTGCTGCTATATAGTGCTTTTAACTTTGCCGTTTTGTAGCCTTAAGAACTAAACGTGCAGTGCTACGGTTCACGCATACGCGAGAGAACGGTTTGGTTGGTGAATTAGAGGTGTTTTACCCAATCGATTCCCTTCGCCATATGTAAAAATTAACAAATCATTTAATTAACGGCCCAAGGTGGTGGAGCTGATATGCCTAACGTAAACTCGTCTATAGTTGATGCTCATACGCGAATGCGTGTTGCGCGGCGCAACATTCCACAAAAAAGTTTGATAAAGCGGCAACCTGCACGAAGAATTCGCTATGACTACACAACGGCAGAGTGTGCAATAATCAAGAAATACAGAAGAGAAAATAACGGGAAAAAAAGGGGTCAGCAAGAGACAAGTCTTAGAAGTGTACTGACCCATCAGACAGCTTATGATGCCTTTTCCCCACAGAATTGCCGGACCAGTCTTTTTTGAGGACGAGCTCCGAGAATTCGGAGAACAACACGTCGGCCGATGTAGCAGGAAGTGGTCCGGTGACGCATAACCCGAGAGGCATTCATCCAATTCAGGCGCCACTTCACAATGAGAAGCGTGAACGAGTGCTCGGGCAACGCGCCGAAGCAACAAATTTTCAATAGCGATCAACCGATAATAGCGCTCGTGGCAGGGGTGATTTTCTCACATCTCGTCAAGAAGGCCACGAAACGATCATTCCTGAAATAGCAACGAAGAACAAGAGGTCAAAATTAAACAACAAAAAAGAAATAAAAAAGAAGAAAGTAAGAACGCGTGAAAGAGTGCAGTAAGCTTGGCAGCGAGGGCCGATCTACGGCAGGGTGACATTCCGCACTGGCCGGCTAGCAGGATTCGATCCGGCTGAGACCATCGCGAACGCGAATGGTGTAAAAACGGTGCGCCGGACTCAGGAACGTGGCACATTTCCAGGCTGCCCGAAACGACGGTGCGAAAATCCCTGCATATCTGCCATCGCAGAGAAAGAAAATGAAGTACACATAACAAACTGAAAGGACACTGCTGCAAATCGCCATGGGCAGCACGTCTTCGGCGAGAGAACTGACCAGGGCGCAGGTTGGCGCGTCCTAGGAGCAATTCCGTTCAAGGTTGCGACGATGTGGAACGCGAGGGGAAACGTGAACCAGCCGACGATCCGTTAGCACGAAGACGAAGCGCGGTTTATTCATTTTTTTTTCGTTGAAGGAGGATGCCCCGAAGCCAAATCGTGCTCGCACTGTGCCACTCACTCCGCAAGAAGGTGAAAGGAAGTCGTTGCAGAAAATAACCCTACCGCACGGAGCGTACCTTACTTCATCGATTTGCCATATATAAATGCGCATGCTCAGGTTAGTGGTGACGCGCATGTGAGCTCGGTTGCCGACCCATAACACGCGCGAACAACCAGGCTGACAAAGGAGAAGTCTTGCGAAGTGGACGCGGTGATCCCTGTTGTAGTAAAACATCGATGTCTCTCTGCCTGAATGCGGGTCTTGAGATGGCGTGAGTCATAGACGGAGGACGACTGCAGAGAGACTAGAATTTATCAGAAGAAACGCAGAGTAAAACGAATGAGGTAATATTCTTCTCAGTGAATTGCTATAGTCTGCAATGCTCGAAATGGCAGTTTTAGGTGCGAACGTGCAGTCCTGGTCAAAAGTTCACAGGCCACACTTCCATAGGAATGCATGGGATTGTGACCTGAAAACTTTTGAGCACCCTACCCCAACCCCTCTGCCTAGAAAGGTGTTGACCCCTTCCCTAACCCTTAAAGTGTTTAATTCATCATGTGTATATATCTATAGATCTTCGATGTCTACTCCATGCGCCTTCTTTCTAGAATAGACATCGAGCCCCTCCCTCCCCCCTTTTTTAAACACAAACGCATACAAACGCACGCCCCAACATACATAAAGTCCGGTTGTACCGCTTCAAAAAGCATTTCTGGCTATGCCATAGGCTTTAGTCAATCTCGCAAGTGGCCAAGCACCGATTCCGATGTGAAAACTCGACGTGCGCATTACAAATACCCGACGAAAGGTTCAAAAAGGGCAAAAATATCGAAAACGCCAGGTAAAGTGTTCCTGTTACAGCCTTGAATGTAAGCCCCTGTAATAAAAGGAGGTATTATTGCACGAACATTTTGCTTGTGTGCTTCCTTCTGAACATTTCAGAAGGAAGCACACAAGAACGCACATGTTCTTTAAAAAAATGCCTTCCTCAAAATAGCAGCAACGATTAATGTCACGCGCAGTGAATGCACAGTCAGACAGGAGATCACATTTAAGGTTAACAGCACGAGAATAATATACGGCGGACAGGACAAAGACGGGACAAGCACTGACTTCCAACTGAAATTTTATTGACAAGAAGGCTAGTATATATACCCAAGTGAACAGAAAGAAACATTTGAAAAACTATGACAGATCCAAAGATACGAAATAACATCAACAATCACTGAGCTTGCTACGCCGACCCTGGCACCCCAAAAAAACAAAGCTCTCTTCCTGACAGAGCAACCGATGGCTTGCTTACGCACGCGCTCCTTTCAAGCGCCGTCTGAGCAGCCTCGTAAATTATACGCTCGTCCTATCGAGAACTGTGGTCCTTTCGAACTGCGGAGTGCATCCACACGGGCTCACGTGTGGCGCCAGGAAGCCATCTTTGTCATTACGAACGTTATTGGCGCGTTCCCCATCTGCCCGTCTGGCCCAGATAACATGCTTCGCAAGACAAGGGGATCCTGTACACCACGCCTTGTGCACAGTCACCCCGATGCAGTGGTCTAGTGGCTAAGGTACTCGGCTGCTGACCCACAGGTCGCGGGATCGAATCCCGGCTGCGGCGGCAGCATTTCCGATGGAAGCGGGAATGTTGTAGGCCCGTGTGCTCAGACTTGGGTGCACGTTAAAGAACCCCAGGTGGTCTAAATTTCCGGAACCCTCCGCTACGGCGTCTCTCATAATCATATGGTGGTTTTGAGACGTTAAACCCCACACATGAATCAATCAATCTTGCGCAGAGTCGACAAACTGCGTCCCGTGCTTGACCACGCACCACTTTCATTGCTTCTTTACGGGGCAGCTCCTGTTCGTCAACCGGAACAGCTTGTCAGGAGCTCTGAAAACCATTTTCACGTTGAGGCGTTGTTCTAATTTCTTTAGGCGTTGTGACACAGAGTGCAAACACGGAATGATCGCCAACTTTTCCCGCTTTTCCGCTACATGCGGTGCACTCTCTGTTGCCGTCACTGCTCTTACGTTTCCTTTTCCTGTGCAGCCTTCATGACCATAACATATCAATTAGAAGTCAGCGCTTGTCCCGTGTTTTTCCTGTCCGGCGTGTGTTATTTTCACGGTGTTAACCTTAAGTATGCACAACCAATCACCTAAGTCAGCCACTTTGTTAGGAGGCGACCACGTGAAAGAAACTAGGATGTACAGTCGCACTCAAATTGAGTTGTAAGACGCCTTCTCTACTGAAAATTAGCGTCAAACGCTGCAAATCGGCATCTACACAAAAAAAAACACCATTGGTGAGTTAAACTCTTCTAATCAATGGTGCTTTCTGAACCAATTTAACGTTTGTCAGTATAATTGTTCAAGCCTGGGGTCACTTTAACCACAGCCAGCGTGTCGCAAGTCACATTTGGCGTTCCTGTATATTTATGAGTTTTTTTTATGAGAGGGGGGAAGAGGCACCTCTTTCATTTGAAGTGGGGGCCGGAACTGCAGATGTGGTCCAGTATCATTTCGAGCTATGAATGTCGCGACAGAAAAAGATTCCGGGATGACGGAGGATGGGGGCAGGGCATTGACCCAGTGTATCGCCGCCTGGCTAAACCGCTGCAAATGACCTACGCTTTCTATTCCTGTTTGTTCTCTCCCATTTGCTACTCTTGTATGCGATGTTAATACTGTCAAATGAATCTATACTAACTTGCCGAAGCTTCAACTGCTTCATATGAAGTGAAAAGTGTCACATAGTGCGCGGTTTTAATCAAATATCTACGAGTCTTTAGTTCCACATCATTGATCACCATCACGCTCCACATCTGCGCGCTTTTTAACAAAGCAGGCGGTCGTTCACTTTCATTTTGTACGAGCGCTGCGTTTTCCAAGCGGTAAACAATGGAAGCTTTCGATGAAAAGACTCAAAGACATCTGCAAAGACATCTGCAAAAAGACACAGAAAAGACAACTGCAAAGACATCCACAAAAGAACGTCGGACATCTAACTTCTTATTTGTTAATTTTTTTGTATTATCAGGTCTTCCACTGGCTTCAGAATGAAGGCACAAGCAGGAGTGGGTAACAGACAAAAATAGCTCGCAGAAAACTTGCACAATAAGTTACGTGCCTTATGAAAATACTGCGAATACACTATTTAGAACAAGATAAAAAAGTGCAATGCACGACATGTAGTTGCACAAAGCGTAACAAATATATTGTTACGGGGAGAAGGCGTCTGAAAAATGCCTTTACTTTTGGTAAATAGGCAGGCATACAATATGGAGCCCGGTCTGCACGAGATCGCGCTAAACATCGTCCTCTTTTCTAGAATGTTCATTTGTGGCGCCCCGTAGCATCACCCCCGGCGGCGAAGGCACCGTCTCGGTGCTTGGTTGGTCTGAGTAAAATCGTTTCAGCCGAGTGACGTCAACAACGTTAGAACACGATCGCGCGCTGGTGGCGTTCACAGGTTCAATTTCATATGTCACGTCGGTGACTTGGCGTACCACACGGTACGGACCCGAGTACGGTGAAGTCAGCCTTTGGCACGGGCCAACTCGCCGCGACGGCGTTTAGAGAAGGACTGTGTCACCTTGACTGAAGTGGACATCACGATGGCACGCGTTGTAGACCTGTCGTTGTCGTTCCTGCGAATCGTTCAGACGCCGGCGAGCAATCTCACGTGCCTCTAGAGCTCTAGATATCACATCGCGGGCATATTCTGACGTGTGGCCAACGGCAGGAAGGAGCGTGTCGAAAGGCAACGTAGGTTCTCGTCCGTACAGGAGGAAAAATGGCGAGAAACCTGCAGTGTCATGCCGAGACGTATTATAGGCAAATGTTACAAATGGAAGGGCGGAGTCCCAGTCACGATGGTCGGAAGAAACGTACATGGCGAGCATGTCCGTGATGGTTCTATTTAGCCGCTCCGTGAGCCCGTTGGTTTGAGGATGATACGCCGTTGTTGTGTCCGGGTATCGTGTGTAGAAGAATTTTGGGTCGGGTCGTCGAAGCAGGCTCACCTCTAGGAGCTGCGCCCGTCAGTTTTCCGAGGACTGGTAGTAGGAGGGCGAGGGGGAGCGACGTCGGTTAGTTGAGCGGGACATGCGTCCAGAGGGCGACGGGGAGCGGCTTGGTTGGGCGGATCTGGATGGCGAAGCATCATCTTGTGCCGTGTAAATCGGCATCCGAGAGCCAGCAGGTGGGCGTCGGGTGTTGGCATAATGCGACCATGGCTGCCAACCCCAGTAAGTGCGGCAATGACGTGAAATATGGCCCACTCGTCCACAGTTGAAGCAGATCGGCCTGTCATCGGAAGTTCGCCATTCTGCCGGGTTCCGTTAACGTGGGCGGTTGTTCGGTCCGCGGGACATATTAGGTGTACTGGGCAGTCGGTAGTCAGGTCGGCTATCGGGGCATAGCGTCTGAAGTCCGGCGTTGGCCAGTTCCTGGCGTACGACACTCTTGATTAAAGAAACAGCTGGCGCTTCTGTGTCGACTACAGAAATCTTAACAAGGTTACAAAAAAGACGTGTATCCTCTGCCGCGGATAGACGACGCTCTTGACTGACTTAGTGGAGCAAATTATTTCTCTTCCATCGACCTTCGTTCCGGGTACTGGCAGATATAAGTTGATGATCTGGACCGTGAAAAGACGGCATTCATAACTCCCGACGGGCTCTATCAGTTCAAAGTAATGCCGTTCGGGTTATGCAATGCCCCGGCTACATTCGAACGAATGATGGACGCTCTTCTTCACGGTTTCAAGTGGTCAATCTGCTTATGCTACCTTGATGACGTCATTGTTTTTTCGCCAACTTTCGAAACTCACCTCGAGCGTCTCTCAACAATTCTTTCGGTTTTCCGCAAAGCAGGGCTCCAACCAAACTCGTCGAAATGTCACTTCGGCTGCCGGCAGCTCACTGTTCTTGGACACCTTATCGATTCTTCTGGTGTTCGTCCCGATCCTGAGAAAATCCATGCCATCAAAGATTTCCCTGTGCCGACCTCTGCGAACGATGTTCGAAGCTTTGTGGGCCTTTGTTCTTACTTTCGTAGATTTGTGCATAATTTTGCTGACGTCGCACGACCGTTCACGGAACTACTAAAAAAATGTGACTTTTGTGTGGGGACCTGAACAAATCAGAGCATTCGTTGAACTGACGAGTAGACTTACGACGCCACCGATTCTCGGCCACTTTGATATATGCGCTCCAACGGAAGTGCGTACCGACGCCAGCGGCCACGGAATCGGAGCCGTTTTGGCACAACGACAGCATGGCTGCGAGCGCGTTATTGCATACGCTAGCCGTCTTTTATCGCCAGCAGAGCGAAATTACTCCATCACAGAACGCGAATGCCTCGCACTCGTCTGGGCAGTGGCTAAATTTCGGCCGTATTTGTATGGACGCCCGTTCACGGTTGTCACTGATCACCACGCCTTATGCTGGTTGTCGTCCTTAAAAGATCCTAGTGGACGTCTTGGCCGGTGGGCTCTACGGCTACAGGAATATTCCTACACGGTTGTCTACAAATAAGGTCGCCACCATGAAAATGCCTTTACTTTTGGTAAACAGGCAGGCATACAATATGGAGCCCGGTCTGCACGAGATCGCGCTAAACATCGTCCTCTTTTCTAGAATGTTCATTTGTGGCGCCCCATAGCAATATGAATGCGCACGACCGTCATATGAAAACAAAAACAAATAATTGGGAGACCCTTAAGCTTCGCCTTTAATAGTTGAACGCGATAGCGATTATTCCCCGAGTGCATATACAGTTCAAATTAACTAGTGCCAATGAGGCTTTAGCCTACAACTGCATACCGTGTAATGGTGCGGCGCGCGCGCCAAGCAGCGAGTGAACCTGTGTGTGTGGTAGTGGAAGAAGAGGACGCTGATGCACGCGCGAGAGAGACGTGAACAAGTGGAGTAGAGTCCGGAACAAGGAAATGAAGAGGGAGACGGTTCGAGTCGTTCGAGGCAGTCACGCGGCCAGACCCGATCGTCGTACATAAACGTTGCTCTCATCGAGTCGAGGCGACGGGCGTCACATGGTTGCCAACTAACTCCGTTTCCTGCGCTTAGTAAGTGCAAGTACCTATAAGCTCCCTTGCAAGTGACCAGAGGCCTGTGACCACCTCCTGGAAGCAGTCCTTTCACCGCACAGAGCCACGACGCCTCAGTGTTGCGCCCCTCTCAGCGTGATGCACAGTCAAATGGGCGAGTCTGCGTTACGTTAGAGCGTATGACTTCTGTGTGGCGTTAGAGACGCTAATTGGTTAGCGCGGGCTTACTCTGTGTTGTATAGTATTGGTGTGTGTTTCTTGTGTCGATAAAGTGTATTATTTAGAGCTGCAAACAGCCTCGTAGGTTGGAGGTATCGTCCGCGCCCACAACCTCAATATTCGAAAAAGCACAGTTCATCGCTGCAATGGAGTCCCCGACAGGACGAGGCTGATTGGAGTGTTTAAGTGATTCGAGAAACATGGACTTGAAAGATCCTAGTGAGTGTCACTGAGAGGTTACGCTTAAACGGAGAGGCACTTCAAAGACGGGTGGAGGAGGAGAAGGCGCTTGCTCGAGAGGAGCGTGTTGCTGAACGCGATGCTATAGGAACAAGCCGAGCGCGAGGAGCTCGCAAGAAAAGAATAATTATATTTGGCTTGAGGGAAGGCAGCGCTCCAAGAAAAACTTTTGTTACTTCGCCTGCGTCTGGCAGAAGCCGAAGTGTGTTCGGGTGGCCGCTTGCAACAAGCCGCCATTCCTGATCGTCTCATGCCACTACAAATATGTCCCAGGAATTTCATACCGGCGTTCGACGAAAAACGAGATGATCCCGATGCGCACTTCACGCGTTTTGAAGCGGTGGCATTGGGGCAAGACTGGCCTAGAGATAAGTGGGCCACTGCGTTAAGTATGCGTCTGATGGGCGAAGCCTTCGAAGTGTTCGCACGACTATCTCCCGCAGACTTGTTGGATTACTACAATGCAAGAAAAGGCTCTGTTGCAACGATTTCGTTTTACGACTGATGGCTATCGCGAGAAGTTAAGGCTCCAGCAAACCCGACGACCTTGGGACAGGCAGCCAATGCGGTGTTCGGCTTCAGGGATACTTCGATCGATGGATCGAAATGTCAGGTATAGATAACACGTTTGAGAGCATAAAGTGTCTTCTAGTATCAGACACGTTACTAAAGAATTGTCACTACATTCTGGTAGTATTTATCAGAGAAAGGAACTACAAGACCTTGGCACAAATTTTAGAAGCATGCGATCATTTCATAGAAGCTCAGCGACAGACAAATTTACGCCAGTTCCAAGAGACACACCCTTCTGCACAAAGCGAATGTAGATACCAGAAGGACTCCCCAAAATCTCCGCAAACAAAACGCTTTCTTTGCGACCGCGTCGGTCATGACGCCAAGTGACAGGCGTGTTGGCTGACGAGTCGTGGGATGTACCAACACCAAGGGAAAGCATGACACATACAGGAGCGAAACTATAGTCCGGCGTCTCGGAACACCGAAGCGTTATTACGTCTCTGTGTGGTGGCGAGCGATAAGAATCATAGACGTAGAGGGGACATTGAGAAAGGTTTCATATACCGACGTCCCCAGGTTATGTGTTCGGACGAAAGGTGACGGTGTTACGTGATTACCGGCAGTAACACAGGAGTCGTTAAGCGAAGTCTCGTGCCGGACGCAGCACTCATGGGAGGTACCGGTACACTGGCGAACGGAACCTCACTTAAGCTCCCAGAGGCGTGGCTGTATCTGTCGTCATCATACGACACAGGGAAGGAGGAGGAGGAATAAATGAGGAAGGACAGGGAGGTTAGCCGACACAGGGAAGCTGCTTGCTATGTGCATGGAGCTTCATGTGTAAGATGTAATTATCGGTAATGTTCCGGGTGCCCGATGTGCTAATGCCCCAAATCCGAAATGGCAGTACCGGTCGGAAAGCGATTCGCCAAGTATAGTTAAGAAAGGGGTAAGAAAAAACGAACTGGACACGTGACTGCAGAGCAGCATGTTCACATACCAACTTTGCTGTCATTAAAGAAGACTTGCAGACTCAATGTAAAGAGCATGCGTCGCACGGTTTTGATGCCTCAAGAGGGTGCAGGGGTCTGCACGAAGAAAATAAAAGCGACCCGAAGTACGCAATGCCAACAATCGAAGAAGAACCTTTGAAGCATCAACCAGCCTGCGTGAGCGCAGAAGAGTCTACAATCCAAGCAGGAAAGCCGGCTAGCGCATTACACCAAACTCAGCAACAAAAGAACATGATATATCCTTGCTCAAGTTTGTCTAACCATTAAGGCGCACATAACGCGACGTCAGCTTCCACAAAATCGGCTCCCTTGGCTGTCACTTCAGCAGGAGACCGCTTCCGCTGTTGCAGACAAGAACATGAAAACTGCTTTCGCTGAAGCAACCGGGCATAAAGAAAAAGATGTTATCGCTGGCCCTGAACAGCCACTCAAACGACTTTATTCTGACGTATGTAGAACTAGCCTAGTAGCGAGTCCTAGCCTTCCTGAAGGAAGAAATAATCAAGCCGTATCAGATGCACTAGTGAGCGGTGGCGTCCATAGTGCCCAGCCGTGTGTCAGCAAGGAGAAAATCACTAAATTTCTTCAAAGCCTTTCAACTGCAGTTCGGTGCTTTGGGCCTAAGAAAAGGGGCAGTACTGCCGAAAATTCATAGCGGGACATTGCATCCCATATAACGTGTCATTTGTTTTTAGAGTAGAATTGTTTGATGTAGTGTGTTGCGAATTTCGGACAAACTAAATGACCTGTATTTACACAACGGGGTTGAAGTCAGACGCCGAGGAAATTGTGTTGGGTCTGGAGTGCATTGTACCCTAAAATGACGCACGCGTGTTTCGCCTTTTCTACGTATTGTTGGATTAACTAGAGACTTCAGTGTGGGATCGTCCACGCTCCCAACATCAATATTCTAAGAACTACAGTTTCTCATTACAAATGGCGTATCTTTAAACTACGGGAAGTTGTGGGCGTAAAATGTTTCTCAGCTTGCTATGCACCCACTATGTGGCCTTAAGGAAAAAAGGCGCCTTGAGGTGTTTTTCTTTGTAGTAAGTTGCCAACTTTAAACCATAAAGTCATGCTAATCACACGTTCTGACGCCCATCGTGTTTGTATGTATTACCTGTTGAATCGTGAAGCATGTATACATCACGCGTGTGTTTGTGAAGTTTGCAAGTTACTTTCACTGCATTTACGAACAGGGGAAGTCATTTCCACTGTATTTCCAAGCAGGTGCATGGCTCTGTGGTAAAACATCCGCTTTCCACGTACACTACCCGGTGTCGATCCCCACTCTGAAACAAGATTTCTTTGTTTATTTTATTTGCATCGTTCTCGATATTTTCAGAGTCACGCACAAAATGATGAGTTTTCGCTCACAATCAACGAAGCAGCCGCCGACACCAGAACTTCCACGAAACGAGCTCTTTAACACTATCGCGTTAAAAACAACGACCACTGGTTGCTTTCTTTGTAATCATCTTCCTTGCGATCCTGCAGAAAAGGCACCTAACTAGTAAAAAAAAAGATGTAGAAGCCCACTTTGCCGAGACAATCCAAAATGTAACAACGTGTAGCGAATAGTGTAGCTTTTGGTGTATAGGAAGTCGGCATAATTCTCCTCAACTGGATAGTTTGATTGGGTTAAGTAGTTAACATATCGAATCCAGAAGACGCAAACACCTGGCAGGATACGTTCACCACACTCAACGGAATCCCCCAAGCAGCCGGTCACATAATCGCACAAGATAAAATCGCGTATATAAACGAGCGTAGCATTCGAGCCTGCCTGGGTATTGAAGTCTGAGTGGAAGCAAGAAAAAAAATACATTTCGGCGCCCATCCACAACGAGATCTTCGTAAGCATACTGCAGCGTTAGGATCACTGACTTCTCACCTCACCAAGTTTTTGTTATTGTTGTTGTTGCTTTTTTTTCACTTCATAGCACGTGCCTACAGCACGAGCGACAGTGACTTGGCAGCGTATTATTTGCATGGTCAGCAGGGAGGGGTCACGAAGAGAAGCCAGCGAGACAACAACGTACGCTGCTTTTCACAACCAGTCACGCAAGGAACGGGGTGCTCTCACCGCACCACAAGCTGGCCTGCAAACGGAACAGCACGTTCTTTCGCAGGGGGCAAAATATAGCGACCACTTCCGCTGTTTCGTACGCGCTATCGTGACCCGAAGAGTAAGCGCCTAAAAACGAGCAGGTCTCGTTGATCTAAAGAGAAAGGGGGGGGGGGGGGGGGCAGAAAATGCAGATCTAAAAAAAAAGAAATAAAGGAAGGGGAGGATACAGTGCAAGAACGCACACCGAAAAAGGACTACTGAATAAACGAGGACCTTTTGGGCCCGTTCGCATATTCTGTTTTATTTTATTTCTTTCGATGAAGGGCGGTACGTCCGTCGTTCACCTTCCGGGAAAGGATGCGTTGAAACGGAATCGGACTTGTTGTGCGGTCGGCTGTGTCAGTGGTTCCCGACCTTACGTCACCATGGAGATGATGAAAAAGCTGACCCGTCGACTTCTTCATTGAGGACACGTGACAAATGTATACCGGAAGAAACATTTAGATTCGTGAATACGTTTTTGTTTGGGCAAACAGCACCACCAAGGCGAGTTATTCTGGGAGGTTTCGGAGAGAAAGTGGCGTTTCCAATTCGTGATTGCACGAGAGAGATAGAAGAGAGACCGAAATGTTTTTTGTTTTTTTTTACATAGAGTGCAGAGGAACTCGTGTTTTGTTTTGACCAGGAAATTGGTCACGGGAAAGGCAGTGATACAAGCCTAAAATATCAAGGCTTCATGATCATCCGAACAAAAGAAAGAAAAATGCCACATGCTGCGGACAGTAAGCAGCACTAGCTGGCAGACGCCTTCATTCAACTGTGTGCACATTTACCTTGTGTCAGGAAGTGCCACTAAACATTTGAAGTAAGACACTTCTGAGGGATTGCGTACGCGAGAGATCGCATACTTTTGTTCACTATCTACTGCGGACGCGTCCTGAAACAAACTTAGTTCGCAAATGTATAACAATGCGCGAGAATATGAGAACAAAGGCCTGAAATTCGCTTTCGCATTTATCTGCATTGAACAGGACTGCATGCTTATTTTCTCAATATTTCGCTGCATGGAAAACCTAGAGCAATTTTTTACATGACTTCGTTGGTTGCTACTGAAATCCGTGCTTGGTTTATCATTCTTGCGAGATCGCTAACTTGTTTTAAAACAGCAATTGCTATTGTGGTTACCAATAAAAAAAGTTTATCGAAAGCTTTTAGGAACTAGATGTTCATTTGAGAAACACTTCCGCATTAATGAAAAATGTCATCTTTTTTGATAGATAGATAGATAGATAGATAGATAGATAGATAGATAGATAGATAGATAGATAGATAGATAGATAGATAGATAGATAGATAGATAGATAGATAGATAGATAGATAGATAGATAGATAGATAGATAGATAGATAGATAGATAGATAGATAGATAGATAGATAGATAGATAGATAGATAGATAGATATGCGGGGTCCCAAAACCACCATATGATTATGAGAGACGCCGTAGTGGAGGGCCCCGGAAATTTCGACCACCTGGGGTTCTTTATTGTGCACCCAGATCTGAGCACACGGGCCTACAGCATTTCCGCCTCCATCGGAAATGCAGCCGCCGCAGCCGGGATTCGACCCCGCTACATGCGGGTCAGCAGCCGAGTAAGTACCTTAGCCACTAGACCACCACGGCGGGGCGAAATGTCATCTTTTCGCGGTGAACGGATTTGTATGATGCATACGAAGTTGTGCATTCTCGTTTTGTTTCTAGGCATTAATCTCTCTTTCTGCATTTTTTTTTGCAGAACCTAAGTATAGTCGTTATATGATGCGAAGTGGTTTTCAGATACCACAGGACTTTGTTGAGAGCATCATTGTTGCCCCATTGCTAAGAAATATGCACCAAACCTTCAACGTCGCCAGAATGGTAGCCCGGGCTAGGTTCATTAAAGAAGTTAGATAAAGGAGGCAGGGGGGCTTGCTTTGTCGACTTAGCCTTATATAAAAACTGAAATAAGTTTGTCCCGGTAGTAGTTGACCACCAGGGCAGGTGTACCTACTGCGCCGCGGTTTACACTTCTAAACCGCGAATCTCTGAACAGATTGTCATTGCATTTGAGGGTGCTTATTACTCCGTGTTCTTTTTTTAGTGATGAATAAGCTTGCTTCACGGGGAAGGAGCACCTCTGACTCCGCTATTTGTGTCGCAGATGCGCAACATTAGAATAAGTGTTAACCATCGACGTTACTCAGCAGTTAACGGTGTTTCCATTACGCGGCGGTTGTGCATCACTGCTTCTGTGCTAAATAACGCTGCGCACCTGTGAAGAACTAATATTCTGCGTTCAGGCAGGCGATGCACGGCCAACTGAGCCATGACGCAGGTCCATCCCTGTTCCCTTTGTTGGTTGTTTTCAGGAACCACTTCTTCATTTATTTTATTTATTTATTAATTGATTGATTGATATGTGGGGTTTAACGTCCCAAAACCACTCTATGATTATGAGAGACGCCGTAGTGGAGGGCTCCGGAAATTTAGACCACCTGGGGTTCTTTAAGGTGCACCCAAATCTGAGCACACGTGCCTACAACATTTCCGCCAATATTTATTTATTAAGTGAATACTGCCGACTTCTATGCGAAGTTGTAGGCAGGAGTGGGTGACAGATACACTTGATTGGATATTTTCCAGGGCAAGAAAACAACAGAAGCTTAAAACAGAAAAAATATGTCGGGGGGAAATATAGAAGAAAAACAGGGATTTACAAACATTGAAGTCAATGCAGCGCTTCAGAATGAGCGTTTTGTTGACAAAAAAAAGGCGAGAAAAACACATACCGACACAATCGACGAAGCGTGATACAATTGAGCTAGCGCTGAACATCATCATCATCATCATCATCATCATCATCAGCCTGTCTACGTCCACTGCAGGACAAAGGCCTCTCCCATGTTCCGCCAGTTAACCCGGTCCTGTGCTTGCTGTTGCCAATTTATACCCGCAAACTTCTTAATCTCATCTGCCCACCTAACCTTCTGTCTCCCCCTACCCCGCTTCCCTTCTCTGGGAATCCAGTTGGTGACCCTTAATGACCAGCGGTTATCCTGTCTACGTGCTACATGCCCGGCCCATGTCCATTTCCTCTTCTTTATTGCAGCTATGATATCCTTAACTCCCGTTTGTCCCCTAATCCACTCTGCTCTCTTCTTGTCTCTTAAGGTTACACCTACCATTTTTCTTTCCATTGCTCGCTGCGTCGTCCTCAATTTAAGTTGAACCCTCTTTGTGAGTCTCCAGGTTTCTGCTCCGTATATAAGTACCGGCAAGATACAGCTGTTATATACCTTCCTCTTGAGGGACAGTGGCAATCTACTTGTCATAATTTGAGAGTGCCTGCCGAATGTGCTCCACCCCATTCTTATTCTTCTAGTTACTTCAATCTCGTGGTTAGGCTCTGCGGTTATTACCTGCCCTAAGTAGACATAGTCTTTTACAAATTCAAGTACACTATTACCTATCGCAAAGCGCTGCTCCTTTCCGAGGTTGTTGTACATTACTTTCGTTTTCTGCAGATTAATTTTAAGACCCACCTTTCTGCTCTCCTTGTCTAACTCCGTAATCATGAGTTGCAATTCATCCCCTGAGTTACTCAGCAATGCAATGTCATCGGCGAAGCGCAGGTTACTGAGGTACTCTCCATTAACTCTTATCCCTAACTGTTCCCATTCTAGGCTTCTGAAAACGTCCTGTAAGCACGCAGTGAATAGCATTGGGGAGATTGTGTCCCCCTGCCTTACACCCTTCTTTATTGGTATTCTGTTGCTTTTTTTATGAAGCACTATGGTAGCAGTTGATCCCCTGTAGATTTCTTCCGGAATGTTTATATATATTTCATCTACGCCCTGATTCCGCAGTGTCTGCATGACGGCTGATATTTCTACTGAATGAAACGCCTTCTCGTAATCTATGAAGGCTATGTATAGTGGTTGGTTATACTCTGAGCATTTCTCTATTACCTGATTGATAGTATGAATGTGGTCAATTGTTGAGTAGCCTGCTCTAAATCCTGCTTGTTCCTTTGGTTGATTGAATTGCTGAACATAGGATTCTAGAATTAGAATTCTAGAATCATTGTTTACAACAGCGTAAAAGGAGAAGCGCGAGACCGAGAAGATCACAGGTTGAGGATACTACAGTACACCAGCCCCTTGTCCTGTGGTTTCCTCTGCCCTATGCGTCCATTGTTTGCCCCGTTTTAAACCTTAACCTACTCGCCCAGTCGTACATTCTTTTGCGATCCGTGGGAGTGTTAGCCAGCGCCACTCGTAGCCAAGGCGGCGAGTGCAGAACTCGCATTATCTCAGACAAATAAAAAACACAAATACAGGAATAGAAGCCACGTCGCTAAAAATCCTGTTATGAAGATGCGGCGAGAAAAAGAAAACGGTAAAACGCCGATCTGAAGGAAACAGGTCGCCCTTGTGACGCTAATCTCGCAGCGTGTGAACGACTGCCTCTGTAGCAACCAAGTATAAAACTCTACCAGAGGGAAGAAAATAAAAAGTGGCGCTGTGCGCACAGGTGAACGCAGGAGAGCCGGATAAAGCAAGGGCGGGCGCATATAAGGCAACCGACGAAGAAATCGAAATTGCCGAGGCGCCCCTACACATGGGAGACAATCATCTCGCACTTCGATTAACATTGCAAAGCAGCGTCGAGGAGAAATCGAAGGCACAAAAGACAAGGAAAACCGATGCCACGAACCGTGAGAACGTGGCATACGTGAACACATTTATTAATAAGGGCAGATTTGAAGCATCCGCTTCGTTAAGGGGGTGCGTGTGCGTCTGTGTGCTTGAGTGCCTGCGTGCGTGTGTGTGCGTGTGTGCATGCGTGTGTGTATGTGTGAGTGTGTATGTCTGTAAGTGCACGCGCGTGTGTCTTGCGTGTGTGTACGTGTGCTCATGTGCCTGTGTGTGTGTGTGTGTGTGTGTGTATGTGTGTGTGTTTGTGTGTGTGTGTGCGTGCGTGGCTGCGTGCGTGCGTGCAAATGGTGTTATAATATGCGAGGTCGCTTTGTCTGCTTGAACATTTCATTGTTGTGCCTCCGCGGGTTAATCCGCAAGATCGTCGACAGACACTGCGATTCCTGTATCCAATCTTCAACTTGTGATTCGAAGCCAGCTGTGCTTTATACAACTTTAGGAGTTTAGAGCACGAGTAAAAGTGCAAAACCAATGCAGAAAAGAAAAAGAAACCACAAGAAAAGCCTCCCCCCCCCCCTTCCCCCCGTTACTTGGCGCACGGGTTTCGATGCGTCGTGAATCCTAAATAATACTAGGCTCTTTTGTTTTCTCGCAGCACCGTCGAAGGCTGAAGCAACCTAGGTCGTCGTTCTCGCTCCGCACGCGCTCAGATCAGCAACGAAAAAAAAGAAAAAGAAGAACGTCCTCCGACTTCGACCGAGACGATTAGTACGAGTCGGGCCGTAAACGGAACGAACACGGCACGCCGACCTCGGTAAATGGCTTCCTGCGCTGTCGTAATATGGCCACCACCACCAACGACGCTTTCGACATCCTCCCCTTCACTCTGAAGTTTCGTACGAACGAGCCCCCATCTCCACCCTCCGGCTACTTTCAATCCGGAGGTAGGAAAAGGGCTTTCGGAAGCCACCGATGTTTTTTTTTTTTACTATGTTCCGTTCAGCAAGGAGCCATTTATAGGAACGTCGTCTCCATCGACTACGCTAGCACAAGGCTGAAATCGATGCACCTCGTACGCTGGACGTTGTACCAGCCGAAGACCTTCTCGCGTGGCATTGGCCACGCAAGCTTTTACGACGACGACGCGGATGATGCGGCCTTTATCGCGGCGAAATATATAGCCGCGCCACTGCGGTACACGTCACAAGGTCCTCCTTTTGTTTTTGCGGCCGCGGTCATTGGGCATCGGAAACGCCGTTTTCGCTAAAGGACGAACGGCTGGCCAATAGCCTTGCACACATTTCCCGCCGAGTGCAATAAGTTAAAATAAAACCGCTAGGTCGGGCAACACCCCGAGAAATTGAAGGAAGAGAACCTAACAGAGAGACTTCGAATCCCGACTGCGGCGGCTGCATTTCCGATGGAAGCGCAAAAGGTGTAGGCCCGTGTGCTCAGATTTGGGCGCACGTTAAAGAACCCCAGGTGGTCAAAATTTCCGTAGCCCTCCACTACGGCGTCTCTCATAATCATATGCTGGTTATGAGACGTTAAACCCCACGTATCATCATCAACCTATTAGAGAGACGAGCCACGATGAAGTTGCTGTTCACTTTCTCCTATCAGGGTGATTCCACGAGCTATCTACGCGTGTCGAAAAGTTGATATTTTAGATTTTATAGCATATTTTATATTTCGTGCACATACCATCCAGTTGCCTGAAAGTAGCCTTCGTTTTTTTTAATAGGTGCATAGTTTAGGAGGAAAAAAATATTGAACTTATTTTGTACAGAGGAACCTATTTCGTTCCTTGTATTTTCGAAAGCTAACGACGATATAAAAACACAAATATCAGCTTCATGAAGACGATCTTTTTTTCTAGTAAATGTACGCGTAACGAAGAGTGAAACAGCATTGTTAGAAGAATGTATGCTGAAGCAAAGTGTTTCTGAAAAATGTCTGAACAGGTGACATTTTCTAAAGGTTGCTTGATTTGAGATTTTTTTTCCTCCTAAGCTAAACACGCTAGCGTTTCATAACTTAGTGGGCTATTACAACATAATGTTTACAATATGTCCTGTCAATACCATGGCATTAACTCAAAGACACCATTTTATAAATGGCCTTAGACTTTCGAATTCATCGACAAAAATGCCCATTAAAAAATCAATATTAAAAAACATCTTCAAGTTTTCTTGAAATCATGTAAAACGTTCCTCACAGATGATAGAAAAAGAATATTCAAAAACACATTGCATTATTTTATTTGCAGCGACAGTATTACGGGTGAAAGTTCCAGCTTTTCCGGCATGCACTTAGGCGATAGACGCATGGAAAGCGGGCTGAGTAGTGTAGCTTAGGATAGCCGCCTTAAGTCCAGGACACCTTGATTTCGAGCTGTGTCCTGGGTCCTTGCAAGAAGCCTTCGCATCAGCTGCGTGGTTGGAGCTGGCCAAGGCCCTCTACCAAATGTCGTCGGTAGTGTGGTAAGGGTTGAAGGGTTTCAACTGGAATTTTCTGCATTTTCAGGCACATACTGAACGGTCCGGGTTCTCCAAAGCAGAACTGCAGAGAGAGAGAGAATCGTGAATGGGATACGAGGTCACTTCTTCGGTGGATGAATACGCGAACCTGCAGAGCCCGGCGTGATATCTCGCCGCGCTTATGCCAGAGCACGCACCGTAGTGGAGCGAGCGCTGTACCGGTCACAGAGCCATCCAGTGGGCGCTCTGAGTACTAGCGTGGCTGCGACGACGGACAAGGGACAAGCTCCTGTAGGTACACCTGGCGGAGAATAACTGCGAATAGGAGACCGGCGTCGACGACATATGAAAGGCTGTAAATATCAGAGAGGTTACACTACGTTGCTTTCATAAGCGGTTTCGAATTGCAGGTACACCGCCGAGTGCATCTTGCGTCAGAGAAAGACGAGAACGGCGCTTGAGGGAAACACAACGACGGGAACAACAGTCACCCCTGATTTGGATTCGTCTCGCCGAGCCACTATGGTGTTTTAAGCGTAGGAGAGTACTTGAGGGGGCCGGGAGGTCGTACGCTGTCGTATGCTCTGATCGTCACTTGCCGTAACGCAGGCAACACCACACATTGCATAGCGATACACAGAATGTTAAGCACGCGCTTCGCGGCAAAGAGAAGTCTTCTTAATCTTGTTCCTCGAGCGCCTAGACCATGACGTAAAGTGGGGACATAACTACTATGGCTAGGGAAAGAAGTCAACGCAAACCACGTATAAAATTTGACGGAGAAAACAAGCGAGAAATAGAAAGAGAATAAAAAGAAAGGGGAAGCGATGGATGGATGGATGAAAAACTTTTATTGGGGTCATGAAGGATTCCACCCCCATTTTATAAGGGAAGGAACGCAGGCCGCTCCCACGTAGGAGGAAGAGAAATAGAAATAAGTAGAAATAAAAAAAAACATAGAAACTGAGAGATAACACGCAAAAGACCCATCAGGAAATTTTTAAAAAAGCAGAAGGAAAACAAAACAAAAAAAGGCTGTCCACCCCTGCCTTTCTTTCAGACTTGGTACCACAAGGGCGAAGCTGCCTTAATGTAATCCTAAAATGATAGAAGTTGGTATAAAGAATATGAGGCGAGCTTGGAGTGCTTTTGCTGTAGAGATGTTATCTTATGTTTGGCCTAAATAACCTGTAGACGTACAAACAAAACAAGCGGTGTCCCCAGAACCTGCACGCAGGCTTTCGCTCTTTAACATATCTCAAAATTCGGTTCCATAGACAATACGACAACCGTAACATTCTCGTGGCATCTGTGAGGCGAGCAGTTAGGTTGTGAATCGAGCATCAAACACCACGGGACGGCTTTAAGCGCTCCCATAGTAGAGTACCTCTTGTACACTAGACCGTAACCCACATTTTCTAAACACACAGCTTAAACGCTCTCACATTATCTTATAAGCTGGTTCGCGTGACGGTACGCTGCCCTTACAGCGAAAACGGGACGGCTTACTGCTCTTCTATAGTTGAGTACCAAGTACTCAAAATCGTTAAACATTTTTTTTTCTAAACACAGCTTAAACGCTCTCACTTTATCTTATAAGCTGGTTGCCGCGGGGTGAAGGAATTGAGCTGTAAGTATACATGTCGGCTATTACCATGCATTTTTAGCGGCAAAGCTTCTGTTGTCCAGCGTCTGACGTAACCAGCAGTATCTCCTGAGTAGTATAATAGATGGCGCTCTTTCATCACCATTTCTAGAGTTACTGTATATGCTACCTTTAGGTAGCTACCTAAAGGTAGCATATACAGTAACTCTAACCAATTCTCGTCTCGTTTCCTAGATGGTACTGGTCCAAGAGGAGAGTGTGCAATAGGACGAATCGACGGATACACGCTGGCACGGACAGACGCTTCGGCCCACTCATCATAGTTAACTCCGGGGATATGCTGTGATTTTTTTCTTCTCTCCTTTTGTTTAGAGCTAAGTGCATTTGGTAATTAATGCACAAAGACAATCATCAAGAGTAGCACGCATTCTCCCGTATGACGCAGCAGACCGGCTCTCGACTCCTGATACGAGTTCCGAGTCGCCTCCAACGGCGACCTGCGAAAGACCACCCCGACACATCGTAAACATCAAGCCAACAAGGAGCCAGCATTCGAGCGAAGCAGAAATAGTGCCGACCCACCGTGTAGTCTACGTGCTGGGAAAACCTGCAGTTCTCACAGACATGCGAATGAAGCCGTGCTCTCACAACATACACGTTCGGCCACTCGGATCTACGCGCCGCTTTTACAAAGAGCGCTCTGGTATGCACGGGACCGTCCCGAAGAACAACCTTTCACTCCTGCTCATGTTTTTTTTTTGTTCACTGGGACGCTCTTATGCTAATCGCAAATGGCGCATTAAAGGAGGCGCCAGCCAAAGGTCGGGGCATTCGGACGGCGCCTGCTGGCACCGCACGCACTAACGCGCTCGCGTTCGAACACGAACCTGCTCGAGTATAGAGCGTCCACACTGCACGTCTATACGGAGACCACAGCGGAGCTTTGCGCCTCCACACAACTCGTGACGGCGGCAGGACGTCCGCGGGAAGACGCTGGTTATGCAATCGCGTGGGGGTCATCGCGGTGTAAAGGTTTCGCCACGACTGCAGCGTCGGTCACGCCGGAACAAAAGCTGCGTTCGACGGGCGTTACTTCCTCCTCTTCAGTCGAGGCGGGTTCCGGTAAGAATTCAGTGACTGCCGTGCACACCTGCCACCTATACGAGCTCTGCGGCGAGCATCTCGTGTGCACGTTCACTTCGACCACTCTGTTAAAGAGTTGCGGGATCCCGAATAACGAACAGCAGCTGCCGGAGAGGAGCGTCGCGGCCATCAATCCAATTCCTATAGCGTGACTCGTCGCGCCCGCGGCTGCATGCAAACCAGATGCGCGAGCAAATATGGTATGCTCGGCCGGTGGTAACGGGGAAATGCCGCGGCTGTTTCCGGTTTCGTGGACGCATCATTAAAGAAAAATGCCGTCTACAGAAAGAGGCCTTTGGGCCTTTAGGCTTAGGGACGTTGTATACGTTTTAGTTCTTTTTTTCGCCAGTTTCTGGGGCCTGCGGTAAATATAAACCCTTTAAAGGAGGTACGTATACAAGTATAACGCGTTCATCAAATAGGCGCTTCTGTATGCGCCTCCCATTACGCATCTAGTCTTCAATTTTTCAGTTTCTTATTATGTCATGTATGTCATCCATATAATCGCGGAGGCGCAGTTTTGCGGCTGGGAAGCAATTACTTACTTGATTGATTGATTGATATGTGGGGTTTAACGTCCCAAAACCACTATATGATTATGAGAGACGCCGTAGTGGAGGGCTCCGGAAATTTAGACCACCTGGGGTTCTTTAACGTGCACCCAAATCTGAGCACACGGGCCTACAACATTTCCGCCTCCATCGGAAATGCAGCCGCCGCAGCCGGGATTCGAACCCGCGCCCTGCGGGTCAGCAGCCGAGTACCTTAGCCACTAGACCACCGCGGCGGGGCAGCAATTACTTACTTGTCAGCTGCGGGTTATATAAAGATGAAGCTCATCTAGTTAACATTTCTAAATTCACCTTTTAACGCGCTAGCGCTAAGGAGCTCGTTTCGCCGAAATTCCGGCGTCGATGTCGTTGGCTGGGAGCGAAATTTTATCATTTTATGCGAGGCCGAAAAATCGAGAACGCAGAAAATAAAATAATGATAAATATTCAGAGTGGGCATCGAGCCGGGGTCATTTGCGTGGCAAGCGGATGTTCTAACACACGGCCACGCGTATTTTTTTTTCCTTTATTTACGCTTAATCTTCACACACACGGGATGACGACGTAAATATATAGCGTTGCCCAGCAAACATCACAAAACAATTACTGCGGCCGTCAAGCCCTGCTAAAGCACATGACACCTTAAAATAATACCTTCATAGTAAGCAGGTATTCTACCCTTTCTTTTCACTGTATTCACAAGCAGACGCGTGCACGTGTTTTATTAGAGAGTTTAAAAATTGGGGGCCCAAGACACAGGGTCCCCAAACTTCGTCACGTAGGTTGCTTTTGCGTTCACAAGATCAGAAGAGTTTGAGAACTGGATCAAACGCCAGCTGCATTGGGTCAAACGCACGGGGTGCCACCCATGGCCACAATCGAAATTATGCGAGACGCGGGCCATACGACACTGTGGCTCGCGCTGCGTCTGCTTTGTTTCGCTGGCGATCCAAGGCACCTTGGCGCCTCACCCTTTAGTACTGTGGAGGCTACGGGGCCCCTAAGCCAATAGAAAGGGCGATTAGCCTCTCCACATGTATTCATTCGCGCCATATCGTCTGCTCACCGTCTTCACGGCATAGTATATACACACGAATCGTCTATACACACTAATTTCAGATAAGGCTGGTTTGTTAACTTAATAAATATACAGTAAAACTGTGAAACAAACAGTCACGCCAGGAACTTGAAGCGTGGATTTGCTGCTCTGCATGCTGAAGATCGGTAGGCGCTCATTCCTGCGGATAACTTCACCTTGTGCCCGTTTCTTTCCGACGCTTATCGTGGCTCTCGTATAACTGCTTCTCCGTCGACGCGTTCCTTCTCCCGCTGCAATGCTTCTTTTCACTCTTTTTTTTTGTTTCAATTGAAGGAGTACCAGACGCGCACGAATCGCTGCACCATGTTGCATGTCCTATGCTCGAAGATGCAGTGTTATTGCTCTGGCGACGACGCCCAAGCCCTGGTTCGGTGCCTTAGTCTTAGCACGTGCGGCTAAGCAAGTAGCATATCTCGCTAATAACGACAGCACGTAACTGATGCTTTATCCTCAGAGTACAATTGAACAAATCGATGGCAGATTTAACCATTCATTTGTTGCGTTCAGCGCAGTGGGCGAGTAGCAAGAGCAAGTTCAGATCGAAGCAGGCGGTCGCTTGTGCATGGATGCTGCCGTGTTTACTTGCAAACGCAGTTGCTGGGAGTGAGAGAAAAATTATTTCATGCTTACGAACTAAATGCGAACAATAAACGTATCACATAACGATATCGCGTAACATACTCTAAACAAACGCCAATTTTAGTCAACCCGGTCAATTTTGAGGCACTCAATATATCGAGGGACTATGTTTTTTTGCGAAACTGTGCGTCTTCCCTACACCCCATAGGATTAATAATGCTGAACCAAAAGGTTTTGGGTCTTGGGTGAACATGAACGCAAGAGCCCAAGATTGGCTTGAGTTCTGCGCATGCACCCTGGCGCGTGGCAAACTTCTTGGGTCCCTAAGCTCCTTGAGGCCGCAATGCTCGAAATCTGTATTGACTCACACGGCCACACTTGTGAATATAGTAAGAAGAACTTCCTGTGCTTGATATCGCAGTGAAAGCAACTTTCACGCGTTACAAACAGACGCGTCCTGTATACATGCTGCACAATCGCAACACGAAGTATTGCACTAATAAAGCGTGGTACAAGCACCCATTGCCAGCGGGCGTCAGAACATGTAATTATCCTATAGTGGCTTCATGGGTTGAAGCCGGTCGCCCACTACCAAAAGGGACGCACGTTACTGCACCACGTAGTGGGTGCATAACAAGTTCGAAAAGCTTTCACGCAGTAAGTGTTTGCAATATGCACTAAGAACAGGAAAACGCTATCGCCATTAACTGTTAACAGCGAAGATTTAGGGTCGCCTAATTTTTTGTACGCCCGATCCATTCAACAGCTATGGAGTAGGCGCTGCTTTATATGTGCGTCAACGTTTCCTTTGCAGCGTATTCATAAGAAAATATTAAAGGGCGCAGGAAGATAAAACAGGACTTTCTTCATCCTTGTGATGATGCCTTATATCTTTGACATGATGTGGTTTTGTGAGCTGTGATGCTGTAGCATGTTATTTATACGACATTACATTACTGAGACAGTTCAGTGAAATTTAACTTGTCCGCCAAGCAGCCAAGGTCAACAGATAGCACAGAAAAAACAGAAAATCTCGTCCTAAACGTGCGCGTTCGCCGAACGTATATGCACCTGCATTGCCAGCGGATCCGTCCGGGATTTGAAGTAACTTAAAGAAGGTTTCCTAAAACGTGTGCACCCAAAGTGACTCCCAAAGTAACTCCAAAGTCACTCCGAAGGTTTGACAGAGGGAGTCTTGATGGGACAGTGGCCATGAGAAAGCACTTCGCATGTTATCAGCAAAACGCCGGCATTTCATACGAAAAGGAAGCGAGCAACGCTTAACGCTATAGCGTCTCGCGTAAATCGTTCTGTCAGGCGTATCTGTTTACGCTATACATGTATACGGCTGTACCACGAGCAGGCATCTGGGGGCGAACATTCGCCCACAGCGTGCGTGAAATGCGCATGACATTAAAGAGCGAGTCATGTCGAGCAAACACAGAACGTAGACAAACTCGCACGGCGTGACCAAATGTAACCAAACCATCAGAGCACCGCCGCATACGGCCACTTGCTTATTCAACAAATACACTACCAAACAGCGCACGTTTTGTACAGGTACTTTGATGTTGTTTTTTTCGTGCGCATCTCACCGCTTGGAGACGGCGACGTTTGTTTGAACGTGAAGGATTGCCATCGATTTGTCTCACGACCGCACGGGGTCGCAGTGGCGCGATTTTCGGCCCCTATGCAAGCTCGAGCGAGAAGTCCCCTTCAAGCATGGCTGCAGTAATAACGGTAATGATTATGCGTTCGCATTTAAAAGCTAGAAAGTGAGACGGAGAGAGAAAAAATAAAGATGAGGCCCGAAGCGTGTGACCTCGCTGCTCCAACTGTTGATTTATGGCTCCCTGAGCGTGTAATGTAAATCAGGCGCGTCTGGCTCTTCCTCCCAGCTGCGCAGAAGCGCGGCTAACGGTCGACTCGTCTTGGCTCTCTCGCCAGGGCGCCGACGAAACTGCACTCTAGGATATGGCTACTTTGCAGTTGTACTTTGTAGAACCGAATACGAAAATAAACAACTTGAGTATCCAATACCTATTCTTCAAAATCTACATCAGCAAGTTCTCATTAAATAAACAAAAAAAAACCTCCGAGAAACCAGCAACAAGGTCACCCCAGAAGCCGGAAGAGCAGCATTTCCGGAGCCTTTTTAAAACACTTTTGAGGGAACTAATATACAAGCACACCTGCATGGTACCCATTACACCATACATAATCATATTTTTATGTGGTGGGAATGTGTCCATTACGCCATTATTGGTGGTTTTTCGGAAAAGCATGGTACCCGCTGCACACTTCTAAGACGCGCGCGCTTTATTAATACTGCGGCTGACGACGACAAATAATTATTCTTAACGCTATTGTAAATAATTGGAGCATTCAACGACCAACTCGTCACCCACTTTGCATTGTGTGACGTCTGGTTGTTGCTTTACTGCTCTAAAACGCATTGTTGCACATGTTAAGGCTTCATGTTGGGAAACGAATCGTGTTAACGTGCGTAATAAGGCGTTTTAGAACAGCAATGGAACAACTAGGCGTCAGAGAATGCGAATTGCGCAACCAGTGGGTCATCGAATGCTTGAACCCATTATATTAGCGTTAGGCATAATTCTTGATCGTCGTCAACCACAGCGTGTAAAAATATTTCACAAGACGCCTTGCAAGTGCGTAGCGGCCAACACGCTTCTCCAAATGATGACGAAGAATAGCATAGCGGAGTGCCTCATCTATTACGCAAAAATATTATTTATGGTGTTGTGGGTACCACTCAAGTTCGTGGGTAGCAGTTACCCGAACGGTGTATCTTAAAAAGCTTTAGACACGTCGCTCTTTCATCTTAGGTGTGACAGTGCGGCGAGTTGCGCGTAGGTCTGGCGGTTTTTAAACCCATTCTTAACTCATGTTTGCAATCTTGCATATATGCTTGTATAGTGTCAGCGCGACCTCACAAAACACGAGGTTTACGAAGTTTCTAATGAAACAAAATATTCAATAGGTTTCTCTTTATGTTAAAAACAGACGATAAGTGTGTTACGCCATCTTTTCGTACATTGGGTCTGTTTTTTTTTTCCTCGCATAATTTCTTGACGAACGTTCACGCTACTCCTCGACAGTGGTGGTAAGGCCATAACCAGGAATTCTATTACAAATTTACTGCGTCTTCCCTTGACACGTAATGCGTTGAAACAAAAAATTAAATAAAGCCAGAGTTTTTTCAGAGGTCGGCACAACGCCGCGAACAGTTGAACGGCTTCGGAAATGCATAACGGCGCGACAACGCATCTTGACGGTAGCCCAAGCACGCAGCGCGGGTGGCCTCTTCATCGGCCATGCCCGAGGTCACCACGGTCCCGACAGGAAGTCCGCGCGCTCCGCTGTCTCAAAAAAAAAAAAAATCCAAGCAGCGGGAGCAACTGGATAACGTAGGGGGATTCGGAGACTCGGCTAAGTTGCCCACCGAGTCGGGCGATCATCGGCGGCGCCACTTGTGACCATTAATTAAGACTTCGGCGATCCCATACATCTCCACCGCTGAACGGTATATACCGATTCGGAAGGGCGAAAAGTTGAACGTGGGAGGAAGTAGATCTCGTGGGACACGGGCCAAGTCGGATCCGCGTCTGTACATATACGCGGTGCCAGCTTTATACACACAGGTCGACTCGTTCCTGCCAGATATTTTGCCCTGTCGAAGGGCGAGCGTAGAGATGATACTCGAACGCACGATTCATTTCGGCCTTCTGACCCTACGCAATCGTCGATGAAGACCTCTGTCCTTCACGAGCTTCTCGCCCTCATCGCAACCCCCCGTCTACTTTCATCCTTTTGTCTGATGGCAACAAAAGGAAGTCATTGCACTAGAGAATCACGAGCCCAGCGAAATGGGTTTCATTGTTAGCCTCAGGCTAATGAGGGGTACGCTTACATTTCTCATTTTCACTCCTGGTTGCTGCAAGGTTCCTAAATCGTAAACGCTAGATCTCGTTTTTGTTTGAAGAAGCTGCAAACTATGGAAATCGCGGCGACGGAATAGCCAACCGCTTGAAAAGCTAGGCTAAGGGAAAAAATAAACAATGACTCGAATATGAATACATGTGATGTTTTTGCGCAACAACTAAAGCATACGCAAGCGCCTAGTTTGTTGACATTGTTGCCTCAATATCACTTCGCGTTCCTCGCGCCTTACTTTGACAAGTTCGTAAATATGCTTTCTAACTCAACAGACCGCAGGCGTTAACCCTATGCCTATTACAAACACACACGTACCCAAAGCTTTCCAAGCTTCACGTTTATTATATTTACGCATACACCAGCGACACATGCCCCTCGTGTGGACACACAGCGACACTCGTACACGTGCTTTGGGAGTGTAGAAACAAACTCGCTCGCTGGATTTCGTGCCGACCGGTTGTGCCCCCGCGATCTCCCACGACAGCGCAGCTCTGGCCGACTGGCTCGCCCTACGCCATCTCCTGACGCCGACAAGAGCTCTCATCTAGTGGTGCCCCGTCCTCAGACTCCTGCGACCATGTCCATCTTTCCTATCTCCTCTTTACTTCCGTCGCTCGCCGTCCCTGCGCCTCACTCTCTCTTCCTTTTTCTATATATTTAATCTTATCCTTTTAATCCCTCCCTACCCCCATCCCTTGTGAGCTACTGTTGAGGTGTCGCACTCTGATGCAAACAGTTACGGGGCTCACTTTTTTCTTCTTTTCCCTTTAAGAATCACATAAAAATCACATAGGAGTGTAGAAACACTCCTCCCGGCTCTACCATAAATAAGTGGGAGAGGTCTCTCAGGCGGAGCTCACTTCTCGCCGACTAGCAATAGGCCGTTCAGCAGGCCCACGAAGCGGCCGCCAGGTGCTCCCTGTCGGTCCCTACGTGGGAGACGCCCGCTACGCGCTATGCACGTGCTGAGGACTGAAATGAAGCTTTTTCATTCCATTCGGATATTAAGAAACGAGAAAGCATAACTACAACAAAACAAAACACTGTCATTGATAGTGTATGATAATTTACAAAGCATATTTACGAATAGTGAAAGTAAGGCGCGAGGCACGCGAAGTGATATTGAGGCAACAACGTCAACAAACTAGGCGCTTGCGCATGCTTTAGTTGTTCTTGGCTAAGCGCAATAACATCACATGTATTCATATGTACCTCTCATCGCACATTGTTCTTAAAATTGCCAGCTTGGCCTGCCTATTAGAGGCAGAAGTTACTGTCATAACGCCGGAGCTAACGCCTAGGGGCAGTATGCCACCACACACAATTTTTTTGTATTATCTCTCAGTTTAAGGTACGCGTACATCGGTGCTATATGCATGAGCGTCTCACGCCATTCCACGCTCCCAGAAAAAAAAAAAAACCTTCGAAAGAACACGGTGCACGCATCTTGCTGTGAACCGTAGCATGAAATAGTGCACTTGGTGACTATGCTACGAGCCAAACTTATCTCTGCGATAGTCGTCACGAGAGAAGTAACCAACTAATTTCGACGTAGAGTTGTGAGCAGCCACCGACCTAAGTGATAGAAGACGGGCGTTCTTGCACTCTGTTTCTATATGTTCTATCGAAATGCCTGCGGGCACAAAAACAACCAGAGCTACCAGTTCTGCACCGGTGCGGTCGCGTTCCGACATTGGCAGAATACGAAAACACCTGTGCACACCGGTTTCGGCACACGGCGAACAATGATTAGTTGTCGCTATAAACTCGCACAGCCTGTACTACGCAGCAGGTCCCTGATATCACAGGCGTAAAAGCAGAAGGCAATCATTCCTAGGTTGTCAATCTTCCACTAGGCGCCCCTCAAGAAGGTATCTTCTTTCACATTTCAGTATGTCTCTCTCTCTCTCTCACACGCACATTTTCTCCTTTGTTCAAAACATATGATATAAGTGTCTCGACGCGTAACGAGTGATTGAGTGATTGATTGATTGATGGATTGATGGATTGATGCATTGATTGATTGATTGATTGATTGATATGTGAGGTTTAACGTCCCAAAACCACCATATGATTATGAGAGACGCCGTAGTGGAGGGCTCCGGGAATTTTGACCACCAGGGGTTCTTTAACGTCCACCCATATCTGAGCACACGGTCCTGCATTTCCGCCTCCATCGGAAATGCAGCCGCTGAGTGCGTAACGAGGGAAAAATTCCATTTCCATCAAAGGTTTCCTTGTACATGCCAAATCATTTCTTCATTGTCGCACAAACAAAGCGGCTCTTTCTATACCCCCCCCCCCCCAAGTCCGAGTTTGCTTGTACCAAGAACGTCATCGGGCAGCGTCATGCGCCGTAGTAGTTCAGCATCTAGCGGCGAACTAGTTTCCATACAATGTTTGCTAGTGAGAACACGGGAATCGTGGGTGGTACATAAATTTGCCCAGCCTTCATGCGTGCGGCTTTGAACGCACCTGTGACTTTATTTAGTGTGGTGTTCTGGCTTTTCTTTCGGATAACATATTGACTGGTTGTGACCTTCGTGATCAGGGGCGTAGGCAAAAATCTTTTTCCCGAGAGGGGGGGGGGCACCAACGCTGCTGCTCGTGACCTGAATCTGGAGCGGCGAAATCAGTGATGAAGGTGAAAACTGCTGAAGCGGGACTGCTGAACTTTTGTCGGATTTCTTCTTGCCCCAAAGCAGCTACAGTGTACATTGGAGCCAAAAGAATGAAGTGTTGGCCAATCCCTGTACTGCCCATCACTCCCACGCCGGCTGAAGCTCCACGCGCTGCAGCTGCCAATGACACTAGCATCAGCTTTCCCTTTATCGTAATACTATGAAACACTATGACCGGTGACGTGTGTTCTGTGTTGTCGTACCCTGAAAATCGCATTAGCGGAACTTACGGACGCGGTAACGTGCGGAAGAGACACATGAACTCAGTAGAGACGTCACACATGGCGCCGTGGGCCAGCCGAAAATTTGTATGGAAGAAAAACTTTTGTCTTCGATTTGCATAAATCGCTATTTTGCCAAAGCCAGTGGTTAGTGCGTGTTACTGGGAGCGCCTGTAACCTACACCGTGCCACCGTATCCACCATAGCCCGATGAGGCACGTGGATAGCTTACATGAAACTATGACCATTCTTCTCTCTTTACAGTGAAAGCAAGATCGCAAAATAGCCAACAATACAGTTCTTAAGTAATAATTTATCAGTAAAAGCTCATTTAGACTTTTTCATTAGTGTCCCTGTGAGACGCGATGACAGAAGCAAAACAGCAGTCTGCGGCAACCGCAACAGCAGCAAGCAAGAATCAGTAGCTACCGGCTCGTCGGGGCACCCCGTAAAGAGAGCCCTAAGAGATGCAAGGAAGGCGAGGGTGCGCGGAAAAAGGCGCCCGCCCGGTCGTCCGTGAGTCGGAGGTCGTCCGACCCAGATAGATAGGTGCTCGCGGCGCCGCCGAACTCATCGATGCGCCAGTTGCGCACACGACGATCACGTGGAACCCGCAGGGAAACGCTGCCGCCGTGGGCCAGGACGCAAAAATAAAAAAAAAATAAAAAGAAAACCTGCACAGCCGAGAGAGACGATCGCAGGGGCACCTCTCGCCATCGCATCGCCCGGGCGAGAGAGCCTCGCGTCCGGAATTCCGGTCGCGACCGCGCAGCTAGGCAGGTCGTCGGCGACGGGAAATGCCTGCCAGAGTGGGTCCTTGCGGCGTGCGCCATAGCCGAGATCGCGTCGGCGCGAGAGAGGGCCGAACGACGTTCCCTTTGGAACCACTGATGTGCGGTGACCGGCCAAGGATCGATCGCTCAAATCAGTGGCAGCTGTGCTGGTGGTCGACAGCGTATGTCGTTGTGCTGCTAAGCGCGAAGGCACGGGTTAGATTCCTGCGGCCAGGAACCAGACTTCGATGAAGTTGAAACACGGGTGTGCTTAGATTTTGTGTGCACGTTTTATGAATCCAAGAAACAGTAGCAACAAGCTGAACTTGAAACGCTGTTAAACATACTAGGGTTCGTCACATACATTACGAAGTCCCTCCGATACCACGTGTCTCTTTATCATATCTTGGCACGCGAAACACAAGATTTTATTTCTTCGATTTGCCTTAAATTGCCGGCTCCACACATTGTCACATTTGTCTTACGCTTTCCCTGTGCTGAAGATGTAGGCGCTTTTTTACCGGATCTAAAATCATAGTCGCTCTTTGGACAGCTCTCGCTCTATAAGAGAGACTATGTGAACTGTCAGTACAGAGGGCGAAACAAACGGACGCCCGCGATGGCTCTCCCGAATTGAGCGTCTGGTTTACTGATTCACACCGGAGAAGGAGAAAGAAGATGCTGCACTGTATTCCGCCTTTTCTGCGTGTAACAATCAAGTCTCTCGCATCGGTTTCTTATTATATATAGGACCTTTGTCTCTTTGTCATACAAAGCAGGCAATCCTACGAGCCAATAAGAAGGGGACGTTGAAAAGGAAGCATATGAGCGTTCGAAGACAACGCAATAGGTACGCGAAAGAGCTGCAGAACACATTCGCTTACACTGTGGCGAAATCGACCTGGCATCGCATTGGCGTTCGATAGACGGCCCGGCGAAAAAAACTGCCGTACACTTTTGGAACTTTCAAAAGACGACGTAAAAACTCCCACATTATATGCAAGGGGAACAGGAACTAAGCCACGCAACATAGTCTTTGGTAATTTTTCATTGTGCTCTTTGTGTGATCGGCTTATGCAGTCTGCCGGATAGCTTCCGACGATTTTCTCGGCGAATCGAAAGACGTAGTCTACAGCAGAAGTTCTGCAGATCAGTCCATCAGCCGTAGAGCTTCCTAATATACACTAGAGGGAGCTCTGGCGCTAGTGTCTATGGGTGCTTCAGCACGGCGCTTCAGCGGGCATGGGAATGATGGGTAGTACATACTTTTGTCTAATATTCGTAATTCTGGCTTGCTTTTGGCTTTGCGTGTGTTCGTGTGGCTTGGAGCTGTTTTCTAACGAAACAAATACTAGGAAACGTTCAGTGGTTGCGCTTCACCATCTTATTCTTCAAGACTTACCTTTCCGAATCGGATCACGAAGTTCAAAAGGGTAGAATCTTTCTTTCAAAATACAACCGAAACACAGCAATGAACGAAGCTGCAAGTACGATTCGCCGCCCTCGAGTACGGAGACTAGGCAAATGTGTGTACAACCCAGCATTCCCATGGTCGCTGAACGATCGCAGAGCCAGAGTCCCCTCTAGTTAATTTTAGGAAACTCTATGCATCCAGCGACGCAGGCGGCGCCACGCGGCCCTCCTCCGTAGCGTTCACACGGTTGATAATCTGCCACACAGTTCGGTGTTCGGTCTCACGGTTGTCGGGGGTCCCGTCTTGACACACTGCGTCCCTCGACACTCACCTTGGGTCCGTGGAGGACTTGATGCCGCAGCAAGTGATTCGACCGGCTTTGCTTCGTCGTCAATCACAAACATCTCTGCGTCTCTTCAGCGAGAGAAAGCACAGTTAAAGAGCCTGACGAACTTCGCTGTTAAAGAAGCTTGAAAGATGGCCTCACCACCATCTCGTCCGCCATTTCAACTCACCGTAGCGCCGCCTATAGTCTCTGGAATGATCGGTTTTGCGTACACCTTAGCCGCCTAATCTATTAGTACAGCGATGGTTAGGCGATAAAATTGGAATATAAGTTTCGCTTTTTCTGGGTTGTCAGTGATTCTCAGATCGTCCACAGTTAACAATTATCAAAACAATTTACAACACTGGGCTGAGAAGATAAGAAGCAGCCAAAGCGGCAACCGTTTAATTTGCTCGGAACGGCGTCAAACGCATCGTGCTACGACAACTGCTATAGGAAACGTCTGCTTCCAACAGACGTCGCGTTCTAGAAAGATAATAGCTTATTTGATTACAGTTAGATAACTGCACTTCCCGGAATGTCTACGTCAATCGCTGACACAATAATAAAATATCTGGGATAATACAGGGCTCCGGATTCATTTCAACCACCCGGTGTTCTTGAACGGGGCCCCTAAATCTATGAAGACGGGTGTTCTTGCGTTTCGCCTCTATATGGAAATGCAGCCGCTACGTCCGGCAACGAAACCCATGTCCTCGAGCAGTAATTATTGTCATCAATCCGCGAAATTCGGTGCTTGTGAAGTTAACAGAATCATGCACAGTCGCGACATGGACAACGCATAAACATATAGAAAGCTTAACGCTATAAGTTCTACGGGATGACTATGTTGAAAGCATTTAGCCAAGCACAGCAGGTAAGAAACTGTTTCATTAAAGGCTCGCTTCATATCGTACTGCAAGATGTCCGTTCTAAATATTCTTCGTTTGTCTTCAGTTTCAGTAGAGATAAACAGAGAGAGGAAAAGAGAGCTTAGGGGTCCACGTGGTCCTACTTTATACCCTGAGCACGGGTGCACAAATAAGGACAAGTTGTAACAACGAGATCGCCTAAGCGGTGCGGCTTCTTATCAATTGGTGACGCGACTACACAAAGTTACCACTAGTTGCTCGCAGTTTGCCCATTAAGTATAACCGAACTAATTATTGTAACAAAAACGGCCAATTTCGCGAACTTCTCCCGTTCAGAATTCATCTGCTTAAGTAGCCCCGGGTCGTGTTTCAGGAGGTACAGCACAGCTTCGAAGAATCGGACAGGGAGCATAAAAATATCGCATATCGATAAGTATTAGAGCGATCGGTTACAAATTTGTGCCACATACAGCGGCCCCTACTGGAGGTCCCATTCCTCTGTCGGTTTCTTTCGTCGCAATCTCGTACCGGCGTCTCTGGCTACGTGATATGTATGAGAAACGAATATGATGCGAGGCGCCGTTGGGATCAAGCAATTCTCGCTCTTGACAAGGAATTCTCGAAAAGGAGGGCATCGGTGGGAGCATGAAGGAGGAAGCGGTCAGCATAAAAATTAATCAAGCCGGGTAGTCTCACAGGCAGCGCACCACACACAGATTTAGAGGGAGTACTGCAAGTGCAGAGGAACTGTATTACTCTCCCTAGAGTTCTTTAATTCCAAGGAAGAGTAGGGCAGAGTTGGCCGCGGAACTTACTCTTTCCCTGAAGGAGAGTAAGAGCGACTGCGAACGCTCCGCTACTCAGCTGAAGTTTCCAATCCATGAAAATCCCTTGCCGATGAGGTGTGAATGGGGCCTGGCACTGCAACCTTGCTGAAGGAGTACAATCTATAGCGCCTGCATATCACCAACGACGCCACAAAGCAGTAAAAATGTCTCTAGCCATACGCCTCGGAGCGTAGACCTTCCAGATGAAAGTTTAATGCGTCAATTAATAGATTAACTCCCACATTGAGAAACGCTCCTCGACTTTCACCCTTCACTTGACAGAGTTGAGCACTGCGCCGCTGCTCGGCTGAAAATGATGCTGCGCTACTCAAGAATCGCAGCAGATTATCGCTGACATGCAGTGACTTAGAGAAGGCGCTCCCGTCGGCTTTCTCAAGTGAAGGTGAAGCGTTGAAGGACATTTTTAGAATACGGGGGTAACTTTCAGTGATAACAAAAACATGGTTTAGTGATTCTGAACGTTTTGTACCCGAAGCGCCAACACCAACACCTTCGAAGCAAGCAACAGCGGCAACTTTCAACACGTCGCCGAAAATGAGTTTACGGCACAAACAAATTACCTCTATAGAGTATGATAGAGGTTCGAGACAGTGAAAAAACATGCTTACGAAAAAAAAAGGACTTAACCCAGCGGTATTCGAACTCGCCACGTACGGGCGACCAGGCAAGTATTCTACGACTATACGCCGCGTCACGCCATGCTCGTTACGCAGTGGAAAGCTGGTAAAAAAGAAAACACGCCATTGCGTTTAACGGATCGCAGTTTGCCAACACAGACGCTGTTTTCTTTTCCAACTGAACCTTGCGTCTTCGTAACAAGGAAACTGTTGCCGTCCACGCATGACATGCCGCTAACGCCAAGACGCCAAGTTTCTTTCAGTATTCACAACACATAGAAAAGAAAATATACAACAATTACAGAGAAACTGTGGCGGATTATCAGCTGTCATTGCCGAGTCCAAGAGCCGTTTCTCGGTTTTTCCGTTGGTTGACGTGCACAGTAGTTTTATATCGACTGTAATGTTCGATAAATAAGCGCGTACTTGATTGAACAAGGTGTATTCTCTTGCAGCGACGATGTGCTATACAGTGCAGCGGCCATGTCTGTAGACGTGTACTGATTCGCATGTGTAAACCGATAGCTGTAATTGCATAGCCGATAGCTAAAAACCAAATTGCATGGGCACGAAAGCGTATCATCGTGTTATTTAATGAACGCGTACCGAATAACAAGTTTTCACGAATGAGTCAGCGAAGTGCCGGCGAGTGCGCCCGGCGGATTCGGCGGCGGCCCGTGAGCGTTGGTTGAACGTGTCGTTGCAGCACCGTATGTGTTATCGGACGCTGAATCGTAACGTTCGCGGATAATTTATCGGCTAGCATTGGTGAAAGGTCGTCCTAGCTGTGCTTTTAAGCGCCTAGCTACAGCTCCTCACCTGCGCCGCATAGATCTCATATGTCGGAATGCCAGCTGAGAACCAGAATTTCATAATGGATGTAGTAATTGTCCTGGTTATGTCGGACGCAAGCTTCAAGAATCTCGATTAGCATTTTCACCGTTAGTTTGTCGAAAATACCCGACTAATATCATTTTTTTAACATTAGTCCTAGCAACATGGGTGATTTTACTCGTGCGGGGAGTTGATACACTCAAGCCCGACCAGTTTGAGAGAGTAGCGACGGGGATAAAACAACAAGAGGGAAGGCAGGGAGGTTAATTAGGCACATGCCCGGTTTGCTAGCTGGGGGAATGGGAAGCGAAACTCCCGCAGAGAGTGTATGAGCTCTTTTTTTCAGAAGCACGGCTGTACTTTGGCGAGGGAGCTTGTTGACTATTGTTCAGCCAAAATACCGGCACTCCGTCGAAAGAGTGCGCCCACTCAGTGCAGCAGAGAGTTCCCAGCATTCCAGAAAACACTGAAATATGGGACTAGCACTTACTCGCGCGAATGGAGTTGCCAGCACTCTCTTGGGGCTGTGAGTTCATTATTGTTGCGCTATCCATCGTTCCCGGGCAGTGTGTACTTACCCCAAGAACCTGTCAAGCATCAAGATTTCTTTGACCCCAGAGCAGTGTTCCGCCCGCCCGCCCGACCGCCCGCCCGCGCCTGCCTGCCTGCCTGCCTGCCTGCCTGCCTGCCTGCCTGTCTGTCTGTCTGTCTGTCTGTCTGTCTGTCTGTCTGTCTGTACATTTGTCTGTTTGTCCGCCCTTGACGACACCTCAAACGGCAACAAACGACCGACCCCCTCCGCAGCGCCCACCAATATTGCTCAAGATTTAGCGTTCATAGTTGTGCGATTGTAAATTAAACAGCAATTATTGCGCATACTTGAGGCGCTATAACAACACGGCGATGTTTTATAGGTCTGCCTTTATACCGGAAGAGGCACCCACAAGTAACTCTAAGGACTGTAGCGTTTATCGCACTGCGCTGACAGTGCAACGCGATGCTAAAGAGGTTAGTGTTTCCAACGCTTTGCTACGACGATACAGTGGTGGCACCTGCCCGTCGCTTTGCGTTCTACACCTTATCACCTCCGAGAGAGGTGCGCATCTTTCTCCGCGGGCACGCACGCCTTCGTTTTCAAAGATAACTGCCAGATGGCGCTCGTGTCTAACGTGCCTCGATGCGCTAGTTCGCCTCCGCTACACGCTCGAAGCACTCTAACACAGCGCCTCCAGAATACCATTCACCGATTTTTTTTTTTTTGCGCAGAACATCAAATAAAAGTTTTTTTGTTCACTCTCTCCAGACGCAAGATTATCGTCTTTCGACGACATTTGCAGTGTAACGTGCAGATTCGGGGCCATTTGTTTTTACCCGAGATCCAGAATATACGCTTCACCACACCGACCACTCACCGGAACCAAACGTTTAAGTTAGTGGTTCCTTCAAGCCAGTGTCACTCCAGCTTCGGAAGTGCATTCAACCCAACTTCGTCTACTATATATATTTTGCTTTCGCCCTTGCACATGTGATCAGGAAACTACGGGACAGCAACAAGCTCAATGAACCGAAAAGTGCTTACCCCTTTAGGCTTTGCAGCCACGGAAGATGCCGTAGCTTGCAGCGTGATTGTGATTAACACTATTACGATGCTTACGATCCCCATCACTTCACTTGAGGAAAAACATTATGCGCGCGGCTCAGCATACACGTGATTGGTATGTAAGTACATGTGCATAAGCATGAGTGCGATTGGTACACCCCCTCCCTCGCAACACGTAAACACAATCTTTCTTCCTGTGTCTCAAATGCTAATTATGAAGTATAGAGCTACAAGCATACACAAGCATTGCGCGAAGTTCAGAAAGTATGGGATCGACCATCTGACCTTTTCGACCTCGCTATCACACGAACAGTGCACGTGATGTATATCCTACGGTTTTCGCCGCGCATCCGTGTACATACACAACTTCTGATCGGTTGTGCAAATTAAGCTCACGCTTCTCGGAAGTCTTCCTCATTGTTACTCAGGTATACAATGACGCTATGGCAAAAGGTTATCATCGAAGACGTCACATGTCCAAAGATAAGCCCTCTCGACTCGTTACCCCGAAGGTCATGATTCGATCTTCTCTACCGCCAACAGGCAACTTGCGCGAAAGGTTTTATTTTCAAGTGGAGGATACTCTATTTATCGTATACGGTAAATATTCGGTTTCCATGTAGCTCACGCGTACATGTTACGGTGGTTGGCGAACGCTGATCTCAATAACGCAAATATAAAAGAACGAATTCAGCTTCCACCTCCAGTTCACTACGTTGACTAAAATAACTACATCTGCGTTTTTATTTCGGGCACCGCATACGTGCACAAGATGGCCAAATGCGATTTATATTCCGTATCTATTCGTCTACAACACGTTTCCCCGCACGTCCACGGATGTAGTTACATAACGGCGTCGTTTTAAACGCGGCTTGTTTCGTACACAGCGTGACCTTTTTCCAGCGTGCCACTGCACCCACTGCCGTTGACAAATAGCAGTAGGTTATTCACACCGGATGTCGTAGTTGCAACCAAGACATCCGGTGCGAAAAACGTGAGTGCAGAGCCTCCGACATGCTGATCCGCTGAACAAGTGCACATACACGCAATGATACATATACAACGTACGGAGAAACACGACCAAGACGCATACAGCCTACATCTTGCGCGCTCGTTTGCAGACTATTCCTCTGAGGTGTTCAATTCTCTCTTTATCTCCGCGTTTCATGACACATAAAATAAAGAGATTCAGCATCTCGTCAAGGATATTGCTTGTTCTTCTTTCATCGTTGTATCTCGATTCGTTCGCGTTGTTCAATTTATTAATTGTAAGCAGCCCATCGTTGTACACTTCAATGAACACCAAAGGCAGTGGCTTTTGATGGAAAAGATGGAAGTTGTTGAAGTATCTCGTCCCGTTTGTTGCAGTTAAAGCAATGGTAATTGTTATACACCACTTGCAGTTAGCTTCAGACATGGGAGCAGGCCGGTGCATGCTATAATTCACACCACGACAGACCTAAATAAAGTTTTTCCATACCGTACCGTCTGTGCGCAATGTTTCTACAGCTTGATTAACGCGAAGATACATGCCATAGAGCAACAAACACTTTTATGCGCTTGCACAACAGGATGCTTCAAATGGTGAAAGAGGGTGAGAGGAAAACGCAACAAGTGGCGTGACCTGCTTCGCCATAACTGTCAATTTGCGCAGAAGCCCCCCCCCCAAAAAAAAAAAAACATGCGTAAATTATACTCAAGTATACATCTAAAGAATCGAAAAGCGATTACTCGTCAGGCACCAAGAGAGACCCATTATTGTAAACCCCATTTCCTTCATAGGCAAGATTACTCCGTGTACATACATATGCGATGCAGTTCCATTCGTACATACAGGTTAGTCGTGATAATCCAATCGTAAACGCGCAGGTAAGCGACAGACGGGCCGGCGATAAGTGAAACGGCATCCGCGGTACGCGAAGCTTTTCTTTCCCAGCATGCATCGCGACCGAAGAAAATCGACAGCAGCGCCACTACTCAGCACTGGGGAGACAACGGTAGGGAACCCTTCAGGAGCTACAGCTTGTGCTGCGAGACCTGCACGGGGTGGGGGAATCTCGGTGGTGGCGCAGTGCGGTGCATGCGTTGCATGATGCGAGTCGATGGGAGCGAGTGCGGCAAATCCAGTAAGCGCAGAACGGGTTATCGGCGGCATTAAGTCACGCGCGTCGCGTCAGCGCCGATCTAGGTCATGACCGATGACGAGACGAGATAACAGGCGAGTCCGAGTCGCAGCGAAACGAAGAAAAGTTCGCGAGTGAGGCGGCCGTGCGTGCTCGTAATTCAACAGGCAGATCTGAAGTATGCAGCGGAGGCTGTGTCGACAGGGTTCATGAAAAATCCTCGGAGCCACGGCAGACGTCAAAACCAATCAGCCCCACACCGAATGCACAGGGCTGACGCCGTAAGTTGACGGTGCGCGAACAACTACGCTGCCTCACTAACGAGACAGGTTAACGTGTTCGGAACTGCGCAGTAGATCACCTGAACTCGTTCGTCGTAGTTATATAACACTACAGTGCGCGTTAGGCTTCTCGCGTTACCTCGTCACCAAGAAAAGAATATACGAAAACTGAGTAATCTTTGAGAACTAACGCGTCAGGTTAGCGCACGAGTCTCTAGGATGCTGAACTGCGGTGTAGACTACCTCAATCCGATTGTCAAAGTTATATCACAACCGCAGCGTGAATTTAGCTCCACACGCAACCGTTCCACCAAAAACACTATACCGGTCTCCAACTTAATGCTTGGCTTACAGGCGATGAGTAAATTAATACAGCCATAGCGCATTTACGCCACAGTAATAGCAGCCAGTGTTTCGCTTACACAGGATAGAATCAGCTGTGTTGTTCAATTCATACTGCCACCTGGGCCACAACATTGGGAGACATTCGTGGATGAAGTGCCTTCCCGTGTGATATCACTGATAAATGAAATGTGCGGATTATTCGGGCATGTAACTGTCTACAAAAAGCATCAGATGCTGCTACGTTACTTAGTGTCCAATTCGAGCGATTTTCCGAACCCATGGATTCAATTGAATTTCACTATGCACGTTCCCATAAAAGCTTCTGTCATTTACGTTACTGAGAAGACTTGAAAAACACTCTCGTGACCACTGAGGGCTGCGGTATAGGCCTACTCCATACAACGTACCCTGGAGATGCGCACGTGGGCCAAGCAACTAGGTCACTTTTCTCAGCGCAGCTCCAATCTTAGTACAGAGTAAAGTGCGGCACAAGTCACCAGCTCAGACCCAGGAGTGCGACTTCAGGGTTTGGGCTGGCGTGCAGCGGGTGGCTAAGACCACTAGAGCCCTGGACGTAAAACCTTAGCAATAGGAGTTCCAAAACCTCCCCTCCCCCTTTACACATTGTCTGGAACAAAGTTCCACTTGCTCTTTCTCGTAACAGGGAAAGAGAGAGTGAAACTGTCCTTGTTTTTTCCTTCCGTAGTTACGCTGTAACTACTTGTACGCAGCTGTTCGTATATTCAGCATTCGCGATTACGTGAGTGATCGTAGGCGTGCGCACAGGGGGCGGGTATATGAAAAGAAGGCGCCCCTTTCCCTAACCATCTAAATGGGAGCTCTATTTCTTCTCCGTACCTTTACCCAGTCGGAACAGATGAGAAAAAAAATAACCGGGAATACGAAACGCAGAGAAAAAACACGACGGGACTGGCTGACACTTCCAGCTGATCAAAGCATGCTTTAACCACAAAGTTTGTTAAGAGGTTTATTGGCGGACACTCCGCGATGATTCACGACAGCGACAGTCAATGCGGGGACCGACTCTCTGCACGAGCTGCTCTTCTTCTTATGAAAAGGGCGACCCACTAGAAGGCGCTGGAGAGGACGACCCACTGTTCAAAGGCTTTACCACAACTACCCCGGGTACGAAAAGGGAGCCGCCTGGCGACCTAACAGCTGGTTACAATGAGCGGGTCATGGTAGGCCTTGAGGCGCTCCACGTTAACAATGTCGCGTCCTCGACGACGCATGTCCGAAGATGGTTCGATGGGTTCAATCAAGTAGTTGACTGGGGAAGTGCATTTGACGACAGGGTAGGGGCGTTCGTATTTGGGCTATAGTTTTGAAGATAGGCCAGTACCACAAGTTATACATTTTCGAGATGTACCAACTAGCTAAGTGTATCGCCTTGGCTTTACTCAGTCGTATCTTCTACGTCATTTTTTATTGCGCAGGTTATGGCTACGTAAGCTTCTTGGCGGTATTTGTGGCCAAGGACCCATGTAAGAACTGCTTACATGCGCCTTTACAATCCGAGGGCCAATGGAAACCGAAGAACCAATGGCGGGCATTCGTGAAAAGCACGTCATCATTCATTGCAGAGCTCCTTTTCCTTCAGACACGTCCAAAAGGAGGGGAAGAGGGAGAGTCGATAAAAGTCCCCCCCCGCACATACAATCTTGCACACGCCCATGGAAATGGCTTCACATGTTTTCCCATAAACGCCTTCCTAGGGGAAGCGAAGCATAGGTTTAGTACCCCCTCAGCCTACGATCAACGAAAGATGAAAGATACAAGCACGTACTTTGTTTTCTACGACAAAGATATCCTCGGCCGAGCGCGAGTGCACACACGCGCAGTAGGGAATTTACTACACGTCCAAGGCCTCCACTTCCGATAGCTCGCTCAGGACGCAAGTACGCGTACCACACAGGCTGGGAAAGAGCTGCCTCACGCTGTCGTGTAGGTGTGACTCAACAGAGGTCGCCGCTTGTGTATGATTATTAGATCCAACAATCAGTCACGATGGTTGCCCGTATACGAAGGCGTTTCTCCGAACACACAAGCTGAGCCTTCACTAACGCCAAATACACGAGGAAATAGAAATCAATCGTTGACGCGAGTATTTTCTTTTCGTTGTGCTGGACGTGTTGCGCGATCAACGATGAAGCTAGTGACGTGTTGCTCAATGTGCAATATTGACAGCCAGGCATTCAAAAGAAGATTTTTTATTGTTAATAGTTGTTTAATTTTTTACATACTTTTTTCAGAAAGAAGGCCATTTGGCGATAATTCCGCTTCGGTAAAAAACCCGTAACTCATTGGCGGCCCTTATTAACGAGTAAAAAGAAATTTCGCCGCTATGTTATATCCCTCACTGATACGATTTACATATGCGGCTGCAGAGGTCGCGAGCCAATTTACGAACGAGAAGAAGCAGAAGAAGAGCTCACTCAGCTGGCGTCGTCGCCTCGAATCCGACGCAAACGTCATTGCCTCTCCAATCAAAAGTTTTGAAGCGAGCGTTCGCAATCTATTGCCGTGGTAAGTACTCTGGGTGTTCTCGAATTTCATCCCAACGGCAATCGTTGCGATTTGCTGACCATTCTGCATAACATGAATGGTTCGCATTCGGTCAGTCTCTTAAAACCTATCGCAGGTAGTGAGACGCTGTGAGAGGAAGACTAAACAAAGCTACGTGGGCAGCCCTAAAGAGTCTCAAGGCACGTTTACAGTAGTCGCGCTCATTTGCATGCATTCGGTCAGCTACATATTGATGTTTAATCACTACTATGATCGTGCTTACCTTTAGGTAACCAGGAAATTGCCATTCGTTACCAAGTTACTATGCGGTATTCTGCGAGTACGCGTTTTCTCATTCTGCCTATAGTATTCTTTGGTAAAGCAAGCGACATACATGATTGCAATGAATGGAACACGTCAAATACAGTGCACTCGCTTGTACGTTATACAATGTACTACATTGTTCTAGTTTTCAGCCCCCCCCCCCCGTTTCTGTAAAGTTTCTGTAAAGTCGAACACACACACACGGTGGACTATACTCTTTCGTATATGAAACAAGACTACTCCACGGTGTTGCCAACGGTACCCGCGTGCTACAACCGCCATGAACAATGCTACATTTGCAGTGACACTGCAGTGGGTAGCGATATTTTCTACAGTAACATTCGCGAAAAAAAAAACTAGGCGGTCTGGACAACATGAAACTTTTTCCGTGGCTGAACAGATGCGCGGCTTCATTTCTGCGCGGAGGCCGAGATTTCGAACGAGCATTTCGCTTTCGATTCCCCTCTTGGCCTCCTGCGGCGGCCGTAGCGATGTGGTAGCACACATTAGTCAACACATGCCTTGCTTAACGCTATAGGAACGGCGCCTATTAGTCATTCTCTTGGCGATCCCATTGCTTTTTTTTTTAATATGCCTCACCATTCGTTCCATATTCCAGCTTCACTGAATGGTAAGTAGGCAAACGCTTGCCGTCTCTAGCAGGATGCAGGTGGCACGTTCTATGATCGATACATTCTAGTTTCTTTGGCAGTCACCGACCTTGAGCAGCGAAAGAAAGGTATGCGCAGAGAAACGGCGATATGCCGCGAAGCCATCAGCCTCACTTACTAACCTTCTGCTCATTCTCGAAAACTTCAATGTTCAGTCATGTCTTCGGTATGCACGCCGTGCTAAGGGCCACTGTCACTGACCAACCACTCCCATCTATCAGGGGTGTATATCACTAGGTGTCAACGCTGAAGAATCAATATAAAAATAGTTTATTGCGGACATATGACATGGGGTGTTCAAATAAAAACGTACACGGGGTGTTCGAATCAAAACGTACGAAACGACACTGCGGCTGTAAACGAGCACATTATTCAGAGTATTCACTAGGTGCCTGATCACAACTATCCAATTGACGAGCGATCCAAAGGATTCCTTGTCCACAAAATTCATGAGGCCGTGAGGACACCAAGTCCTTCATAGAGTCATACACTTCGTCGAACAAGCTGAAGCGCTCCCCTTTTAGATGTTTTTTTCTCTCGGGGGACTAACCACTTGAAGATCGCAGGCGATGAATGGTGGCCCACTTAACACTTTTCGTTGTCAAAAATCGCATTATGTACGCCCGGCTCCTTCCTAATCATCAAATTTTGCGATGTTTACGTCGTCCTGTCCTTGCACGTAGTTATGTCTCAAGAGAGGTTGCTCTCTAGAAGAGCATCTGTTCTTTCCTGCGCATGCTCCGATCCCAAGTGGAGAGCAATCACATTCCTAGACGTTTGGCTACGTTGACCCATAGTAGCATAGGCATCAATGTAATAACGGTCTTTTTGCTAGGGCGTTTAGTACCTTTTCATTTGAAGACTTCTTGTAGAAGTATGTAAACACGGCGTAGCGGCGTACAGTTCCGCGACACCACAATGAAAACGCTACGTTTTGTTCCTTTTCAGAAATTCTACACCGCCATGGTAAAACCCAAGGTAAGGAACTGAAATCGTGCATACCGTGTCGCAAGCACTAGTGACGTTTACAAGGCGAGCACTGATTACGCTAATAAAAGTGGCCTACCGTAACTACTGCGATTAACTTTTGTATGGAAAATGACGCCACGCAGAACGCTGAAAATCTTGAAGTTTTCCAGTCTAATAATGTTTTCGTAATATTTAGAAAGCATAATTGCGAAGTTCCAGCCCTGTTGAGTCGTAAAAGTAAATGGAATACAAATAACAGAACGGTTACACGAGTTTTCAATAATGCTGAGTTATCTGTTTTTTACGGTCGTTCTGACGACAAAACTGTTTCCAAAAGCGGCTCGTATGATATACCGCTAAGTTATGCGACTATGTCAACTTTTATACTTGCGTTCTATAAACATTTCTTTTACACTATACTTCTGTAACTGAGCAAAGAACGGGAGTTGCCATAAGCACAGAATTGATTTGATTTGTGGGGTTTAACGTCCCAAAACCACCATATGATTATGAGAGACGCCGTAGTGGAGGGCTCCGGAAATTTCGACCACCTGGGGTTCTTTAACGTGCACCCAAATCTGAGCACACGGGCCTACACATAAGCACAGAAATATGGACAATATCGTTGTAAAAAATTGGCCCCGTATCTGCATTTAACTTGCAAATGTCATCGAAAGACGATAGGCTTGCGTGTGGAGAGAGTGAACAAAACATTTATTTGATGTTCTGCTCAAGAACATCCGTGAATGGTATTCCGGAAGCGCTGCGTTAGAGTGCCTCGAGCGTGCAGCGAAGGCGAACGAGTGCATCAAGTCACGTCACACGTGAGACATGACCGCCATCTGGCAGTTTTTTTTTTTTCAAAACCAAAGCGCGTGGCTCTGAGACGGGCGTGCGAGCCCACCTCAGAGGTGATAAGGTGTAGAACGCAAGGCGACAGGTAGGTGCCACCACCGTCTCGTTTTAGCTAAGCGTTGGAAATACTCGCCTTTCCATGCAAGCGTTGAATGGTCAGCGCAGCGTGATAAGCGCTACGGTCCCTAAAATTACTAATGTATGCATTTTCTAGTAAAAGGCCCATATGAAGAATATATACGTGTTGTTATGGTGCCCAGACACGCACAATAATTGCTTTTTAATCGACAATTGCACAAGTATGAACGCTGAACCTTGGGCAACATTGGTGGGCACTGCGGATGAATTCGGCAGTTCCAAATGCCCGATACTGTTAAGAGTGGACAAACAGACAGATGCTAGACAGACAGACTGAAAGACACACCAAAATATTTGCGTCGAAGCTCCACAAGAAAGACTATTCTCTTTAAAAACTGAACGCTCGTAACTGATACACGATCACTCGATTCACTGTGCACAGCGTATATAGTAAATTTAGGCAGCATTTTTTAAATGTGAAGCATTTCTTAGCAAACTTCGGCGACTTTAAGCGTATCTATCTATCTATCTATCTATCTATCTATCTATCTATCTATCTATCTATCTATCTATCTATCTATCTATCTATCTATCTATCTATCTATCTATCTATCTATCTTTATCTAGATATAGATAGATAGATAGATAGATAGATAGATAGATAGATAGATAGATAGATAGATAGATAGATAGATAGATAGATAGATAGATAGATAGATAGATAGATGATACGAAGCGCAAGCCGTAAGAAAGCGTGCGTGTGCAACCTTTCATTTAGTCCTTGGAATGTCCGCTGGATGGCGGTGCTTTTATATGGGGAATATATGATGAAAAAATGCGAGATGGTGGTACTTGGAGTGTTGAATAGATGGACGAACGCACACACATACAGATGCATGAACGGACGCACGAATAGCTGCATGGACGGATGGACGCATGGACGAACGCAGGGACGGACGCACAGATGGAAGTGCGGACGCACGAACAGACGCACGCACAGACAGGTGGATGGACGCACGGACGGTCACACGGACGGACGCATGGACGGACGGAAGCAAGAACGAATGGACGGACGGATGCTTCGCCCCACTCTCCATCATTCACTCAGTGGATATGCTGCCATTTTTTTGCAGTGGTGGATATTGAACAAGGGGCCATGATTTCACTTTATCCAGAATAGCCCCTCCAGCCCTCCACTTGTGGAGATTTCCGGCAGACAAAAGGCTGCATTTTAGGAATTTTTAATCACCTGGCCGTCATTTGACTAGAAGATGGTAAGCATACTTAATTAATCTTTTGCATAAATTTTTACAGTGTTTGTAGTTATTAAAGCTATCAAGATAGGCCGCAGAACACAGCCGCATAGCAAGATCGGGCATGGTGGCTTTTCAAAGTGACTTGAGGTCGGCCTGCGTGGAAATGTTTGGCTTTTTTCAAACACTTATAACAGCGTTCCTTCATGAACACCACTCACGGGACGGCTCTATACTCTCCCATAGTAGAGTTCGTATAGTACTCATAGAGAAATGAAATGTAGTACTCTAATTCGTTAACCACTTATAAACCTACCCATGGGAACTCGTCTCACATACGGCATACCAAGGCCGTGAACTCACAAAGTACCAGTAGGGAGCTTCCCGTCGTTTCTTTGGATTAGCAAACGAGACCGGACCGGCGGCTGAGCGGCCGCCGCCTTACTATACGTACGTGGTGAAATCTCTGCGCTTTTTGCAAAATAACTTACCAGACTGTGAAGTAATGGATATGTCACCCACTGAAATATGTGACTGTATTGCTGTAAAAAGAATTAAACGGTGGCCAGCGCAAGAAATGCCGCAAAAGTCGACGCTGGCTGATGAAAACCACAACCCTACCCGCTGAAGTCCGAGACTTCGCTTGGTTAAGCAAATGGCAAGCGTGGTCAGCGGCCGACAACATTGCAGCGTAGGTTGTGGCGCTCTCCGATTCATGTCCGCAATGCGGCCGGACGGAAACTCTAAATCATGTACGTCACGAAAGTCCTGTGGCACGTAATTTCTGGCGTTTGGTGACCATCGTGTTTCAAGTCAGGATGCAATGGCAGTCGCGGCACAGAGACATTTTTGTTAAGTTGATAATGTGTATTGGTGCTTTTGTATTGTGGAAGCGGAGGGGACTGGCATGGCTGCGGGGATACCCTCAGAGGGCCATGTTTCCTGTGCTACATCGCTTCAGAACCATGATGTTAACACATCTGAACGAACAGTTATCCATTCTGGGGGAGGACACTTGCCTCCTGCGGTGGTCAACACGATTTATTCTTCTCAGAAAGAACAAAGTGTCCATGCCTTGCCTTCATTACTCAAAAGGTAGGCTAGCGATTGTGATTTCACTGAACCCGAATTTAGTATTGTAAAGTATTTATTTATTCCTATACGCATTTTTTTAATGTTGTTTTTTGTTCCTTTTCATGAGTTGTACGTATCCCTGCACATAGTTTTCTTTATGCACGTTAGAATTTCTGTTTACAGGTACAAACAGTTCCTGTTGTGCATTTGAATGTATATTAAGATATATTAGCATTGTATTGAGAACGAAAAATGGCCCCGCCACGGTGGGCTAGTGGTTAAGGTACTCGGCTGCTGACCCGCAGGTCGCGGCATCGAATCCCGGCTGCGGCGGCTGCGTTTCCGATGGAGGCGGAAATGTTGTAGGCCCGTGTGCTCCGATTTAGTTGCACGTTAAAGAACCACAGGTGGTCGAAATTTCCGGAGCCCTCCACTACGGCGTCTCTCATAATCACATGGTGGTTTTGGGATGTTAAACCCCACATATCAAACGAGGACGAAAAAATCTCACACATAAATGTCTTCTCTGTGTGCATGTTTTTTTTCAGAAATAAAATTCTCTTAAACATCTACGCTCTGCACTGCACGGCACCGCGGGTAATTATTGTCAACAGGGCCTCACTAAGTGCGAGGCCCACGAAACGGCTTTATGCTCTCCCATAGTAGAGCACACCGTACTCTCAATCGTTACCTACTTCTGAACACACACACACGCACACACACACTATGAGCCGGGGAAGCGATTGTGATGCATTAGTGATCCAATTCGCTCTCGGTACAGGCAGAAGAGTCATGCAGCACTGACTGAAGACCGCTTGTTTTACGCGCAACGATTTATAATGCGCTCAAAGAGAAATAACGAGGACGAAGAGGCTGATGATTTAGATCACCAAGGTAAATGGGCTATGCATTTTACATAATATTATTAATAATAATAATAATAATAATAATAATAATTTAATATTAATAATTATGTTGGGTATTAACGTCATAAAATGTCGCTGTTCCTGATAAGGCACGTCTTTGTGTGATGGTCTAGCGGATGTACGTAAAATTAACGGTTTACCGGATTTAGGTTCCGGAGCAAGCTCATTCATCATCATTCACTTCGTGGATATGGCGTGATTTTTTTTTTGCAGTGGTGGAATTCGACAAGGGGGCATTATTGTACCATATCCAGAATAGCACCTTCAGCCCTCCACTTGTGAAGATTGCCGGCGGATAAAAGGCAGCATTAAAAGAATTTTTATATTGCATTGCAGTCATTTAACTAAAAGATGGAAGGCATACTTAATTTGCTTTTTGCATATCTTTTATAGCATTTGTAATTAATGAAGCTATTTAGATAGGCCGCCGAAAAACAGCTACATAACAAGATCGGGCATGGTGGCTTTTCAAGGTGACTTGAGGCCGGTCTGCGTGTGATCGTTCTGCTTTCACTTAATCGGGCCAAGGCTTTCGATAGGGTCAGGCACGCCTACCTGTTCCAAACCCTGCGAGAGTTTGGCCTACCGGCAAACTTTGTGCAAGTGATAAGGCTCCTGTACTCAGACCTCAGGTGCCATGTAGTAGTAAATCGCTCCACGACGGACACCTTTCAGTACACGAGAGGGGTCAGGCAGGGGTGCCCGCTAGGCCCCACCCTCTTTGTACTCGCGATAGAGCCGCTACATACATCCCTGGCAAGCGACGCGCACATCCGGGGCCTTCCTCTCACAGGAACTGCGGACCTGAAAGTCCTCGCATACGCTGACGATATCTCCCTTTTTGTGCGAGATCCAAGCAGTCTCGAGCGCTTTCACCAGGTATTCGCGTCATACGCCCTAGCATCCGGTGCACAGCTAAATGAGAGGAAGTGTAAAGCCCTCCTATTCGGCCATTTCCCGGCGCACGTGATCGGCAACTTCGAGGTGGTCACCGCTGTTAAGGTCCTCGGTATATACTTTTCCCGCGAGGGAGTTGCGGCCTCTACGTGGTCCCGAGTCGTGGACAGGGCTGCACAAGTGTCAGAGAGCGCTAGCCTACAAGGCCTGACGCTATGCGAGAAAGCAGTAGCCGTCAAAACAAGCATTTGCGCCCTAGCCTCGCATGCGAGCCGAGTAGCGGTGATGCCCACAAGAACAGCAAGCCAGTTAACCAAACTCATTAACGCATACCTCTGGGTTGGGAAACCGCCACCATTGAAGCAAAACTTGCTACAACTGGCAGTGTCAGAAGGGGGCCTCGGCCTACCACATGTGTTGACCACGAGCAGAGTCCTGGCCCTTAAAACCGCCCGCATGCTCGCGCGCGCGAGCGATTACGTAGGGCGCAACCTACTCCTCTACTGGAGTGGAGTGAAGCACGACTGGCTGGATGCAGGCCACCACATTGGGCCCTTTGCTGAGGCACCCGCGCCCTTCTATAAAACGGCGTCGGCTACCTGGCGCATGTTGAGGCAAGAAGTGCCCGAAGGCGATGTGGATGAGGACCAGCCAGCGCGCATCGTTGAAGCCATCACGCGGAAGCAGCTGAGCGACACTGAACAAAAACGAGCCGAGCGCGCGAAGCGCGAATTACTCTCGCTCCGTTGCGGCACCCCCCGTGAAGCACAGGATTTCCTCCTGAAAAAGGCCTGGGCCGTCCTCCCCACCAGACAACGCCTGCATAAATTTGGAATAGTCCCGGATGCACGTTGTCCGAACTGTCACGCAGTTGAATCGCAGGATCACGCGTTGTTCCAATGCGTGGCGGTGAAACCCGTGTGGCGGATGGTAGCCCGCTCCTTTGGTATCCGCCCACCTCCTTACCACAAGCGCAACAAAGGTGCCTTCGGCCAACTTGTGCTGATCTTCACGATGCTAGCTATTTGGCAAAGGAGATCGCTAGCGGAGGCGCGTAGAAAGCCTGTCCAAAGCGCGTTTCCGGTAGTCTCGCGTATCCGGCGGTTGCTATGGGCCCACCTATCCGGCGAACTTGAGGCCAGAGGCGAGGAAAACTTCCTTCGTCGCTGGCATACCAGATTCTTTTTTCTGAGGAATGGCAAGCTAGCCGCCCCAATCACTACCTGGTGACCCCCCTCCCGCTGTCTAGCACATGCGGAAGGGGACTTGTATATATATATATATTAAAATAGAGGTGTTGTACGTCGAGAAACGTTCAGACGCAGCTTGGCAAAATGAGCTTTAACAGGCAGGTCTGGCTAATGGCGAACGGCGTGCGCGAGCTACCACTGCAGCCACCGATCATCGTCGTCTTCTTCATTGCCAGCAGAGCGTCCGTTATTTAGATTCATTAATTCATTACAATTACTCCCCGCGAAATAAGGAGCCATCCTGGCGACCTATGGACAAGTAAACACGGGAGGGTCGTAGCAGGGCTTAAGTCTCGAGACGTGGACAATTTCCTGGCCACGACGACGTTGGTCAGAAGATGGTTCCAGTGGCTCGATGAGGTAATTCACCGGTAACGTTTTTTGTAGCACACGATATGGGCCGTGATACTTGGGGACCAACTTGGTAGAAAGGCCAGGTGTAGCCGAAGGGACATGCAGCCAGACGAGTGAACCTGGATCGTAGGAAGTAGTGTTATTTGATGCGTCATGGTGGTGTTTTTGGCGTCCTTGGTCTTGAGTTGTGAATGATCTTGCAAGTTGGCGGCATTCTTCAGCGTATGTAGCGGCTTGAGACAAAGTCGTGGACTCTGAGGAGTCAGGTTTGTACGAAAGGATGGTGTCCATAGTGCAAGAAGGTTCGCGTCCGTAAAGGAGGAAAAAAGGAGAGAACCCAGTAGTGCTTTGAATGGCGGTATTATAAGCGAACGTGATAAACGGGAGCACTCGGTCCCAATTGGAGTGGTCTGACGAGATATACATAGACAGCATGTCACCAAGGGTGCGGTTGAAGCGCTCTGTCATTCCATTGGTCTGGGGATGATAGGCGCTTGTAGTGCGGTGAACGACGTGGCACTCACGCAGCAATGCTGTGATGACGTCTGACAAGAATACGCGACCACGATCACTCAGTAACTCCTGAGGTGCTCCATGCCGTAATACGATGTTGTGAAGAACGAAAGTCGCAACGTCCTTTGCTGTAGACGAGGGAAGGGATGAAGTTTCGGCATACCGTGTGAGATGGTAGACGGCAACTATGATCCAGCGTTTACCGTCAGCGGTGTTGGGAAGGGGACCATAGATATCGATGCCGACGCGGTCGAATGGTCGGGACGGGCATGGTAAGGGTAGCAAGGTACCGCTGGCGTGACAAGGGGGAGTTTTTCGTCTCTGGCACGTCGAGCAGGCCCGAACGTATTGTCGTATGAAACGATACATGCCACGCCAGTAATATCGGAGACGTATGCGAGAATAAGTCTTCAAGAAACCTGCGTGGCCACATTGGGGGTCGTCATGAAACGTGGAACAAATTTCGGATCGCAGATGACGTGGAATCACGAGTAGCCACTGACGTCCACCGGGTGCGTAGTTGCGTCGGTACAGCACGTCGTCGCGAGTGGCGAAGTGCTCGACTTGCCGACGCAATGTGCGAGAAGGGGGGGAAGCCGTGTGCCCAGCCAGGATGTCTAGAATCGAAGCAACCCAAGGGTCCTTGCGTTGCTCAGATGGCATCTCGGCGATGGTGACGGCAGTGGCATCACAGGTTAGACTTTCGCAGCAGTCCGGGTCAGGGGGTAGCGGCGAACGGGATAGGGCGTCTGCGTCCGAATGTTTCCGGCCGGAGCGATAGACCACGCGAATATTATATTCTTGGAGGCGTAATGCCCATCGGGCGAGGCGACCGCTTGGATCCTTCAGTGACGATAACCAGCAGAGGGCGTGGTGGTCAGTCACGACGTCAAAAGGGCGCCCGTACACGTAAGGTCGAAATTTCTCTATCGCCCAAATAATGGCGAGACATTCCTTTTCAGTGACTGAATAGTTGGTTTCGGCTTTGCTAAGAGTTCGGCTTGCGTAGGCAACCACGTACTCTTGGAAGCCGTCTTTCTTCTGTGCCTAGCCCGACACCACTAGCGTCGGTGTGGATCTCTGTGGGTGCCGATGGGTCGTAGTGTCGCAGAATAGGCGGCGACGTGAGGAGGCGGCGCAGTTCATTGAAAGAATCGTCACAGGTGGCAGACCAGGCGGAAAGGTCTCTAGAGCCGGCGAGGAGCTTGGTCAAAGGAGCGATGATCGTCGCGAAATTGCGGACGAAGCGCCGGAAGTAAGAGCAAAGGCCTATGAAGCTTCGGAGCTCTTTCATGGTGGTCGGTTTGGGAAACGCTGAAACGGCTGTAAGTTTGGCAGGGTCAGGAAGAATGCCGTCTTTTGAAACCACGTGGCCAAGGATCGTAAGCTTTCGAGCAGCGAAATGGCACTTCTTCAGATTCAGTTGCAGCCCCGCGGCAGAAATACACGCGAGTACTTTCTCGAGGCGGGTTAAATGGGTTGCGAAATCGGTTGAAAAGACGACAATGTCATCTAAATAACAAAGGCAAACGTTCCATTTGAGGCCTCGAAGGATAGAGTCCATCATCCACTCGAAAGTAGCTGGTGCGTTGCAGAGGCCGAAGGGTATGACTGTGAATTCGTAAAGCCCGTCGGGCGTGATGAAAGCAGTTTTTTCACGATCGGCCTCTGCCATGGGTACCTGCCAGTATCCAGAGCGCAGATCTAAAGAAGAGAAAAATTCGGCTCCCTGTAGGCAGTCCAAGGCATCGTCAATGCGTGGCAGCGGATAGACATCCTTGCGCGTGATTCGGTTGAGACGCCGGTAGTCCACGCAAAACCTGATGGATCCGTCCTTCTTCCTCACCAACACAACTGGAGAGGCCCAGGGACTGCTTGACGGTTCGATTATGCCACGTGTCAGCATGTCGTCAACCTGTTCATTGATGGCACGGCGTTCGGTAGTCGACACACGATATGGACGCCGCCGTATTGGCGTCTCTTGACCGGTATCTATACGGTGAACAACAGATGACGCTCGACCTAAGGAAGGCTGATTGTCGTCAAACGAGGCTCGAAAACGCTGTAGGAGCTTGATCAGCTGTTCCTGCTGCCCAGGGGTGAGGTTACAATCAATGGAATTGCGGAATACATCTATAGGTTCATTAGCGTCCGTTGCGGGTGTAATGGCACAAGTCGGTAAAAATGGCTTGTCTGGATAGATCGGGTCTTCGAAAATACAATTTAAGGTCTCGAGGCTTCCCAGACACTCGCCGCGTAGCAGTATGTACGGACATGCAGAAACGTTGCACGCATAAAGTACCGCCGAACCATTGGAAAAGTTGATGACGGCAAACGGGAGGACGATGGTTCGGTGTTGCACACTAGCTATAGTTGGCTGGAACAGGAGCGTCGAGTTAGTGGCAGCAGGAGAAAACACAGGCACTAGGACGGCGGACAACGGTGCGATGCGGACGTCAGCTGCGGCAAACACTTTGGAGGCACTGTGGTGGTCGATATCAAGACACGGATTCGTCAACGTGAGTTCAGCACGAGCGCAGTCGACGAGGGCCTGATGGTTAGAAAGGAAATCCCATCCTAGTATGACGTCGTATGATGAACGTGGGAGAACAACAAAGTTGACGGCGTACCAAACATCTTGAATAAGAACGCGTGCTGTGCACTGAGCTGTCGGCGCGATGAAATGGGAGGTGGCTGTACGCAGAGCAAGATTCGTAAGCGGCGTTGTAACTTTTCTCAAATCGCGACACAGTTTTTCACTAATTACAGAAACGACGGCGCCTGTGTCGACAAGTGCACGTACAGCAACACCTTCTACTAGCACATCAATTTCGTTGGTCGGACAAAGAGGAGGTCTTAGAAAGTTCGACGACGACGCAGTTCTTGCCTCCGGAACTGCGGCTGTCAGTTTTCCTCTCGAGCGGGGCTCGTGCGCCGAAGCATCGGGGAGACAGATCGGCGACGGGGCGGTAATGACCGGCGAGAATCGACAGGGCGTCGTGGGGACAATGAGTCGGTGATAGGAGAAGATGGTCGCCGGGGATTCTGGGAAGCCTGGTAATTTGCAGAATTCCCGTGGTCTGGAGGCTGGAAGTTACGACGGCGACAGTAGCGTGCTATATGTCCCACGAAACCACATGCGAAACATATGGGCCGATTATCCAAGGTGCGCCATGGGTTAACGACAGAAGGTGCAGGGGGCGAAACGGGATGCAGCGTCGTAGGATAGGAGGACCCGGTGCCCCTGTATGCGCCAGAGACAGGTGGGGCTGGGGGTCTAGCAACGACGGCAGCGTAGGTCAGCGGCGTAGGGACAGATGGCGATGGAGGCAGTGCCTGCGTGACCTGTGTCTCAATGACCTGGCGTAGACGTGGGTCTAACGATGTCACTGGCGCGGATGCTTCGGCCACAAGAGAAAGCTGACGCGCAACTTCTTCACGAATGAACTGTTTGATGTGGGGCAGTAAGGCGGTGTGATCAGCAGCGACATCGTGCACGAGGGCGGAAACTTCAGCCGTATCTTCAGCGGCCCTGCGCGTCGAGACACGCTGCTTACGCAACTCGTCGTACTCCTGACAGAGCTGGACAACATCGGTAATGGTCTGTGGATTCCTAGCGACGAGCATCTGGAAGGTATCGTCGTCAACTCCTTTGATGATGTGCTTGATTTTGTCGCGTTCGGTTAGAGATTCATCGACGCGCTTGCAAAGAGACAAGACATCTTCAATATAACTTGTAAAGGTCTCGTCCCTGCGCTGGATTCGACTACGGAGACGCTGTTCCGCGCGAAGCCGGCGCACGGCGGGACGACCGAAGACCGCGGCGATGGTGGTCTTGAAGGCGGACCAGGTTGTGATTTCGCCTTCGTGGTTCTTGAACCAGAGGCTGGCCACATCATCGAGGTAAAAGCGCACGTTTGTGAGCTGGTCGCAGGCGTTCCACTTGTTGGAAGCGCTTACGATTTCGTACTCGGCGAGCCAGTCCTCGACGTCTTGTTCGTCGTTGCCGCGAAAAATTGGTGGGTCGCGTTGCCGAGGCACGCCAGTACAGTAGACTGTCGTTGGTAAGGCAGCTTGAGAAGGGCCAGGAGCAGTCATGGTGAACGGTGAGGGTAGCGTCCGATTGCGAAGTTCCAGGTTGATGGGAACCCCGGCTCCTCCACCACTTAAAATAGAGGTGTTGTACGTCGAGAAACGTTCAGACGCAGCTTGGCAAAATGAGCTTTAACAGGCAGGTCTGGTTAATGGCGAACGGCGTGCGCGAGCTACCACTGCAGCCGCCGATCATCATCGTCTTCTTCATTGCCAGCAGAGCGTCCGTTATTTAGATTCATTAATTCATTACAATATATATATATATATATATATATATATATATATATATATATATATATATATATATGTATATATATATCTGTATGTCTGTATCACCTTTTTTCATTTTATCACCCCATTGTCGTTGTTATTTGTAATCGATTCGGGCAAAGTGTGCTGGTCGACACTTGAGTTAAATTTTGTATAGCGCCTTCTTCATTGATTGGCGCCTTCAGTCAGTTTTTTTTACGCGCAGATTGTTGCTGATGCCTTATTTGGGGGGAGACACGCCCCCCCCCACTCCCTTGTAACCCCCCCCCAGCCTCAAGGCCTCTTTTATACCTCCGGGCATGCACTTACTCTGTACGAAAGCAGCATTGTTTCAGGCGACAAAAAAAGAAATAATACCTACAGTTGTACAGCGCTAAGTCGCTACTTGTTCCCACCGCGTGTTGAGAAGACCTACCGCCGCGCATGATTAAGCCTGCTGGAGCACCACGCGCTGTACAGTAAATAGAGGGGTACATCCCCCCACATACATTGTACCTCGGTAGTGGTGCTTTCCTGATTGTACATGCACCCTTTGTAGTCGTGAAGCTCGATGTTTTTGTCATGTACTTTATCCTTGGTTGGAAGTCAATAAACTTCTCTTTGGTCCTCCACGCTCTGCTTTGCACGGCACTGCGGGTAATTATTGTCAACAGGGCCTCACTTAGTGTGAGGCCCACGGGACGGCTTCAAGGTCTCCCGTTGTAGAGTACACCGTACTCTCAATCGTTACCTGCTTCTTCTGAATACATACACACACACTATGAGCCGGTGAAGCAATTGCAATGCATTAGCGATCCAATTCGCTCTCGGTACAGGAAGAAGAGTCATGGAGCGCTGACTGAAGACCGCTTGTTTTGCGCGGAACGATTTATATAGCGCTCAAAGGGAAACACCGAGTACGAGGAGGCTGATGATTTAGATCACCGAAGTGAATGGGCTATGCATGTTGCCTTCCAAAATGTGTCACCGCTTCGCTAAGCCCCACGGTACCTGCTTCCAGCGTTGCCGTTCTGTGGTAAATACTGTACGGGTGCTGCAATGATCACGAAGTTCACACAGAGCACGCCGCGTAAGAAATTCGTGGTGATTCGTCTCAGTCTGTGCTCTGTCCACGTGGAATTTTCGCACAGCAGCGCTCTTGCTTCTCTTTGTGTTCGTCGGTTGTTTCAGAGCTGTTTTTATAGCGTTTTTTTTTTCGAGCATGAGGAACTTACTCGCCCAAATTACCGCCATTGAGAACCCCAGCGACTGAGAAACTGCGCACCGATCAACGAATCGGCATGTCACCTCAAGGGTGATTAATGAATGTAGCCGGTTCAAACCCCCTACATGAGTGGAGTAAGAGTTTTATCCTCCAAGAAACACCACCAATTCACTATGCTTCGCAATGCCTGCTTCCACTGTAATCGGTCCTTGGTTAGACGATACAGCCTGTCTAGACTGCAATCATTGCAATCAATGCGTGATTCACAAAGACCACGGTGTCTGATCAATTAGTGGTGGCTCGTCTTCGTCTGCTCTTCGTCCCCGTCTGGTTTTTGCACTGTTACCACCCGAGAAACAGCCTATCGGTCAACGGATCGACGTGCTGTCTCAAGGGGTGATTAATGAATGTAGCTGAATCAATACATGGGTATAAAGTTTCGACAACCAGCGCGTGTAACCATTTGACGAAGCCTCGCGATGTAGCATCACTGTTCTCAGTCCTTTGTTGGGTAATGTGCGCTGTACAGGCCGCAGTGACCACGCAGATCACCAAGACCCAGGCGGACGCATTCGCAATTGGCGGTTGCGAGTGCACAAACCGCAGGGCGGTCAACGGATTGACAAGTGTTCTACAGATATGATAAATGAACGTAGCAGTCACCTTGCAGAAAGCATCGAACCGCTTTTGTTCCTATCGAACAGGCCGACGCGGAAGCCGAGAGCATGACCGGAGAGCGGACGGGCTTCTCCTTCATCGTGGGCAACATGCTCTTCTTCCTCACCAGCAGCGCCATCATGACCGGCCTCGGACTCGGATTCCTCACCAGGAACACCGAAGGCACGAATAAGTTGAATATTTTCCTTCGCGTCGTTGCCTATGTCGTACTCAATTGCCTGTTCATAAATACTACGTACAGCACGCCTAAAAGATGTTCCTTAAAATAGCGACACTGGGTGTAGTGGAGAAGGCACATCTTTCCCTATAAACCACAGTGATGGTTTTGACTACGGTAACGAGCTGATGAACCGGAAAGCACGAATTGCTTAACGGCTTTGGCGGTCATGTTTTGATGAATGGGACGTGTTTTTCTTTTCTTTTTTTGCGGTCTTGCCAGGACTGCACATTACGCATACTGAGTACGGGTCTCACAATATTGAATCACTGTATGATCTGGTTGGTGCTCGGCACACCTAAGAAATGAGCGGAGCAAACGGACGGACGTTCGGCTATAGGCATGACAGGCCGAGTCGCAGAACACATCACCCGGAAAGCCAGTTCGACACCTCGTGCGACAAAAGAATACACAAAATTTCTCATACTAGGTAAACGAACTACCCCCCCTCCCTCCCCACTTCCCAATCACCCGAACCTAAGAAGAAAATGAGCACAGTACAGTCGACGCCTGTAAACAAACACTCTCACACATTTGATCAGGCTACACAGCCTGGAGTAAGATAAGATGCGATTGTATTCAGCACTGCATTGTTCATTAAGAATAATTTGGCTGGTTGGAGGAAGACTTCGCTTCGATATCTGCGTCCCATTAATAGCGGCGTGTTGCTACATAAGATCGTATACATATGAAAAGGCGGGGGAGGTCAAAACACTTTCCTCTCTTTTCCCTTTACAGTGAAGGGCTTCCGCCTCTGAATCTCCAGGCTCAGACATCGCTCTTTTTCAACGACGATTGACATTTTCGTGTTTCTGGTGTCTCGACTTCTCAAGCGCGTCCACGTTTTCACGTCCTGTCTTTTAGCACGAAATGTTCATAAAGTCAACGAACACACTAACTTTTCAATCGCGTCCGCGTTTTCACGTCATGTCTTTTAGCACGAAATGTTCATAAAGTCAACGGACAGAATAAACATCGAGTTTCTCCTGCACGCAAACGCACACTGGCTTATCGTGGCAACTATCTTCTTCAGGCGCATGGACGCGCCGGCACGTCTCGTACATGGCGTTTCCTGGCGAGCTCTTCCTAAGGCTTGCGGGCGTGGTGGTGATTCCGTTGCTAACGAGCATGCTGGTGGCCAGCGTGGCCACTGCTGGACTGGCCGCGGCGCGCCGCATGGGACTCCTGGCGTTCGCCTTCTACGTGGTCAGCAAGGCGATGGCCATAGCCGTCGCCTACGGTCTCGCTGTTGCTTTGAACCCGGGAAACCCCGCGCACCGCATCGACGTGACCAACGCGCGACCCCCGCAGAGCAAGACGGTCTACGTCGACGTGCTGCATGACGTCTTCAAGTTCGTAAGGCTATCACGTGCTGCTGCTATAGGAAGAATCCAAAAGGTATCGTGGCGCCAGCAGACACGCTCGTCCTGTTGTGCAATTCTCGTCCATGTCGACTGGCACTACGATACCTTTAGATGTATTTATTCAACTAGCCCCCAAAAAAGCTAGTTCGTAAGGCTATAGCTAGGAAACACGCAAGAGCTTTCGCTCACATTTGTTTAGAACATTCTGATCCATTTTATTTGCGCTAACAACCGAGCCCCTTCAATCCCTCTCGTCCCGGGCTCACGCAGAATGCTACGGAAGGGCAGTAGACGGATGCCAGAGCTAAACGGCGGATCCCGAAGGGGTGTGAAAAGACATACCTCCTCCCCATCCCCCTTTTCTTAAGCTTTCATTTAGTTTTTACCGCCCAGAAATTGCAAACCAACCTCCCCGTTGCGGTCATTATCAGGATGATGCAACACAGTTCACTGAGTTAGCGAATTCTGCGCCCTGGATGTGGCTTAATTCGCTGTCATAGCCGCTGGACGGCAATCAGCCTTTAACCTGCAACACGTACAAACTGACAGCACATTGTTCAATGCTCACTGTACGTCAAGTGTTGGTGTCCCCACTTGACTTAGACATACGTCACACTGTGCTTACTCGTCACCGTGACACCTCCCCCTCGACACTGATACCGACAGTGTTATTTCAAGGAAGCTGCATCAAGAGTACATTCAATGCGATCCGAAATACCGGGATACAGTTTTAGTGTTCTCAAAGTCAGCACTATTTGTCCGTTAGACCAACAATATGCAAAATTTTAAAATTCGAACCAACACTCCTTCAAAGCAAGAGAGACAATAAAGAAACAAGGTGACGTGCCAAAAACGTGCCTAATGCCCGCCACGAAAGCTGCAAACGTAGCACCTGCAAGGAGTTACTTTTCGCCGGTCCGAAGTGTTTCGCGCCGTTGCGTTCGAATATGAACCTGGCAGAAAACCGGCAACTCGGTAGCGCCATCGATCGTTGAATATTGGAACGTGAAAGGCACGCGCGCAGCCTCCGAGCTTTCAGAACCGAATCTGTTGGCGATCACGGGGGGCCGAGGCGCGCGATTTCAAATGACGTGAGGATGTCGCGGCGAAGAGCTACTCTCAGGCCGAAGTCATGTCATAAAACATAGAAACGCTTCATTTCGGACAGCTTAGAAACACTGCTTACCTAGACACGTCTCAGTTTGCGCATTATTTTTTCTTACAGAAACACGTTGCCGAGAAATTTAATGGAAGCGCTTATATTCACGGTAAGTACAAGCCCTCGTTTGTCGCGAGGCGAGCTGAAGAAGATTCGGAGGGCATAATTAAAAATGCCAAACATATGCTTTTTGCTGTCTTATTTTTTTTCTCTTTTCCTGCAGCCGTACACTGTTGTCGACGTGAACAGCACTGCAAAAGAAACCAGTAAGTTTCATTGCTCCTAGTCTTTATAAAAAAATGGCAATAATTTTTGCGCTCTGAGTGTGCTGGAACTGAAACAAACAATCGCGCTCGCCAGAAGACGAGCCGTTGCTTCAATATTTGTTAGTACGACTTATTCATAGGACCAAATTTCTTACCTTTGCGTTCAACGGCACATTCATTAAAACTTGGTTACATATTACAGCAACATAATAATAATAATAATAATAATAGTAATAATATTAATAATAATCTCGAGTTTTGCGCACCGCAACTACGATGTCCACTCCAGCACGCTGGAGTAGAGAGCTTCAAAAATTTCGACTATCTGGTGGTTATCGTGCCCTGACATCGCACAGTGCAAGCGCCTATTATCATTTCACCTCCATCAAAAGGCGACTACCACTGTCGTGATCAAACACGCCCCCTTCGGGTCAGCAGCCGAACCCCGTAACCACTGCGCCACAGAGGCGGACAAGTAGTCCACTGAGAGGATTTCGTGTCCTGTTCAGATACATAACGTGTTTAATGTTAGGACGAGTCAATAATATAACCTTGATGGTATTGGCACTTAACGCAAAATGCTCTTTCGATTAAAAATTATCAGTATCCCCTCTGGACTAATACCTCGCTAGCTATAAACTGGAGTTTTGTATCGACGAAGCTGGAAGGCGTTAATTTATATAACGCCTAAATAACACAAACGCGTACTTCTGCACTGCTGCTCCTGAAGCATTCCCGCGTCCGCTCTTACAAAATATCTTTAAAAAACTAAAATGATGAAAAGGTGAGCGAAAAATACGTGTATCGCTCGTAGTCTAGAGTCAGTCGCATAACTGTTATTCCTCTCACTTACAAGAGAAGGCGAAGTCACCGAGGCAGTTTATAAGCGAAAACGCGTTTCCAATACTAAATATCCAGGCGGAAAGGTATACCGTATAGTTGAACTCGTCAACTTATGTCGGTACATTACATGTAAACGTTCATTAGGCGCGAATTCAGTTTTACCTCTTACATTACCCACAACTGTATGTTTCTGGCCGCAATAGTTTCCAACCAGGTATAACCACCATCCCAAGTGTGAGCAATATTTTCCTTTAGAGGGGGTGGAGGGAGGGCGAAGGTACATCGCAGCGCACCCGCCCTCCCTCTTATGTAAATGTATTAGGCTGATTTTGCACTATCTCTCCCCCCCCCCCCCCCCCGAATTGCAGCGCCTACACTTCCTATGAAGTCAATTTGCAGAGCCGACTTTGCCCCTCTCTTTCTTCCTTTCAGTGACCATGGGGACACTACCCTGCCCCAACCCCTTGCGCACGCCTATGAATACCACATTCACTCACATAACAGTGGCGCTGGCTATTGTCGACTAACATTGCAACATTGCCTTGTGGCAGGTGACGCCATGTGTAGGACAATGTTGGCCATCAACATTGACTATATCTTGTTATAAACAGCTATTTTGCATTCAATTCATTTCAATTATTGACTAGGTTGTCTACACTTACCTTGTTGAAAAACAGACGTTAGCCTGGAGGGCCAGACGCCCATCGTACGACGCGTCAACGTCCCGAACTATGTGGGCATGACCGTTGTCAGCGTGCTGCTGGGCGCAATCCTGGCAACCATGTGGCAGAGCTGCCGCGGATTCGTCGAGCTGTTCGTGGCCATCAGCGACGTCATGCTTAATCTGGGACGGATGATCATGTGGTACGCAGTGCAGTAGAGCACACGCATAGTCCTAACAGGCACACGAGTCATGCTTGTCATTGAACGAAATGAACACTGAAATGAACGCTTTCAATGCAACCAAGTATAGTGCGCTGCCAGGAAACGGACGTTTCCACATCAGCTTAAAACGATCAATGACTTAAACAGTTAAATTTTGATGATTCACAGGCAGGCAGTGGTGTAGGCAGAATTTTTTTATGTCATAGGAAAGTATACTACGCCATCGTCCAAACTCGTCGTCGCAGAAGAAGGCCGTGTAAAGCTCTACTGGGCTTCTTGCGAACTACTGACCTGTCTAAACGACTGAAAGGAGAGTTTCCGTATGCGCGTGTGCGTGTTTTGTTTTATTTCCTATTTATCTCTCTCTTCCTCTTTCAACTCCTTACTCCCGAACCCAGGGTAGCATACCGGATCCCATAATCTGGTTAAGTTCCCTGCCTTCCTCTCTCTCTCGGAAAATGGGGTGTATTTGATACCATGTGGGGGTGCAGGCAGCAAAGTGTGGTCACGTGTCTGTTTGTTCTCCGTATTTCATGGCAGCAATAAATTGCAAAGAGTAGGGCAGGGGGAGGTGCACGAGCCTGGCGTGACATACCCGCCTCCGCAAAGCAACTAGACATAGTAGCACACTGCTAAATCCACGCTGTGCTAATAGAGGTTCACCACGTGTCATGCCATAGAGGCATTCGAACTGGCTACCCGTGTATTCACGTGATAAGATAGTGTGAACGGCATCGATTATCCCTACTTATTCTCAACTTATCGATAAAACCCGGTTGATGGAGAACAAAAAAAAAAAACACTCGCGACTAAGTGGCACGCCATGTAACTTTTTTTAATTTTTTATAGTTCATGTGTGAACTGTTTCTTACTTACTACTTTCTTTGGCCAGAAATGATTGCACATAACTACATATCTATTTTTGAGCCTTCATTTTCTACGTCCTGAAAACCACCGAACAGAGAAGCTCGACGTGCGAGATTATATTTACTAGAAGGATCACGCGGTGTCATAAATTTGCCGCCAAGTTTCAAATACACGCTCCTAGATCTCGAGCATCATAACCGTATCAATTATTTAGTTTCAGCCTCATTACGTCGAACATTATCATCATTTCGCCACCTCCGCCACCTCTGCCACTGCTGCTGCTACTACTAGTACTAATACTACTGCTACTAATACCACACTACTTAGTACTACTACTACTACCAGTTATTTACAACTGCTGCTTAAAATATTACTACTACTACTGATTTCAATACTTGCTGCTACTGTTAGTCACTACTACTTTTACTATTACTACTACTGCTACTAATACTACTACACTACTTAGTACTACTACTACTATTGTTAGTTACTAAAACTACAGCTTATACTATTACAATACTTACTATTATTACTACTACTACTACTACTACTACTACTACTACTACTACTACTACTACTACGACGACGACGACGACGACGACGACGACGACGGCACAGGACAGAAAATACAGCTCCTCTGCAAAAGAATCCCTAAAGACAGATGCGACCAAGCTCCGAATAAGTGACGTCGCACTGTCGTGGTAGTTCCAACCGAAACGTCTAAGGAGGCTATTCTTGGAGAAGCACCGATTAAACTGTTTCCCGCACTGTTTCTGCGCAGGTACTTCCCCGTCGGAATTTGCTTCCTGCTGACGTCTCAGACGCTGCGCTCTCACGAGTTCGTGTCCGAGACGCGCCAGCTGGAGTCCTACTTCCTCAGCCTCGTCTTGGCGCTGGCCATTCACGGCATGTTCACGCTTCCGGCGCTGCTGATACTCTTCGGCCGCACACACTACCGGAGCCTTTTCTCAAACATCGGACTCACTCTGGTCACCGCGTTCGGCACAAGCTCCAGGTCCATATACGAGCGTCTCCCACGCACATTCAATAATATATGTTAATTTCCGGCTGAACACCCGCGTCGATGTTGAAACCTTGTTACAAACACTTCGTGACTCATCAATTATGACCCATGTAGTACAACCACCACTGGGTAGCTGCGAGACCACAGCCACTAACACCAAACAATGGCACGTCCAACAAGAAACTACTAAAAATTCATTATCGGCTCTAATAGAATGGAATGAAATGGAATGAAAAAAAAACTTTATTTAGCTCTAATAGACTGGGAAATTAATGGCGCCGCCTCACTAGTCTTTTGCTAAAACAACGACACACCACAATGTACGCGTTATGACTCCACTTTTAACCTAAAACATAAAATACCACACCACCCATCAAGCGAAACAATAATTGCGCTTGACGAACACTCCTACAGGCGACTAATGCTATTTAGAGTTGCTATACGAGCAGCATCGCGTATCATTGGGTTAAATTAAATGCTAGATTTTGCAACTACGAAACGATATATACGCCACATGAATCATTGCAGAGCAACTCACAACAGAAAAACACTAAGTTAAAGACGTTGCACTGTTCTCATAACCACAGGCCAGAACAGTAACGTTAATATGAGGCACGTTCCTAAGCAAAGAGTTGGTGCGTTGCAGCAACATGACGCTGACGAGTACGGTGTCCTCTCTGGAAGACAAGGTGGGCCTAAACCCGATGGTTGTGCGCCTCGTAGCGCCGCTGGGTGCCACGTTCAACAAAGACGGCACGGCCATCTACTTGGTCATCAACATCGTGTTCTTCACGCAGCGGAGCGGATACCACGTCACTTTCCTCGACTTTATCGCCACAAGGTGAGCTGAAGGATGCGAAATCGTGGGACTATCGCATTTTTGCATGCTGATCATGGCTAATAGAGTGGTTAACACGGAAGAAGAAAAATAAGGGCGTATATAATAACCATGGTGTAGCGCGATAACACAAGACAGGCACACAAGAACACGCACCATAGGCGCCACCAACAACTTTAATAGAACACTGAAAACACACAATATATACGCTGCTACAAAAACGTAAACGCGAGAGGGACATTGGGCAGGCTACAGGGCACACTCGGCAAAGATAATACATCACCATTAGGACTGAGAGAACACCTGCTCTGCGATAAACAAGACAACAGACGTCTAACGAACACAATCACTACCCTTTTATTTGATATATATTAAATGTTTTTTTTTGCAGATTAGTATCTTACTATAGTAGTATATTTGTATCTGGTAGCATTAGAACTTTTTGATGATTTTAATATCTTTTCTGAACCGCACAAACTGGCCCAACTGGCCGAGGAACAAGTTCAGCACCAACTGGCCGAGGAACAAGTCCATCTGAACGGCGCAGAGTTCTTTGAATATTTACAAGAGGGAACTCTGGCGCTTTGATACTTCGGCCACAACGGGAATGATCAGCAGTAAACAAATTTGCTTAGACTTCATGCTTGCGGCTTCGAACGCACGGCAGGTGAAAAACATATATCCAAGCACACGACTCCGATTTCACAACATTCTCTTGTTCCTCGCACAGCAATTTTTGAACCCTATAGTGTTCTTTCAGCCACGCCATTTGTGACCTTTCTATAAATTTTGCTAACGCTCTGTGGATGACAGGTGTATGTGTAAAATATATAGCGCCGAATTGCGGACGTCCTCATGGTGTGGGTTCTGCTATTCAAGCATTAGTTTGAGTTCTGCTATTCAAGCATTAGTTTTGGCATTACGTTTTAGGCGACGATATATTAGCTACCAGCATGTCAGCGTTGACATGTCTGAAAAAGTTTCGAGAAACAAATCTATCAAATCTGCTCGATGCACAATTTCCATTCTTCTAAGCATCACCACAATGCCATTGACTGTTAAATCGTAACGATGTCATTGCTTTTTTTTCAGATAACTGTAACTGGACGACAAGTCTACACTACAATCAAGAAGTCCAGTATTTCTACTTACCGTCGTCTTTAATTCCTACTGTTTCCAGCACCGTAACCCTGATAATGAGCAGTGCCACGGCAGCCATTCCAGGCCAGAACGAGATGTGCATCATTTTCAGTACGCGGATCCTGGGCATTCCTTCGCAAAGCGTCAGCGTCCTCATACTCAGCGACTGGGTCATGTAAATACTTGCTTGTAATGTAAACAAGTGAGTTAGTGTCTGTCAGAGTCGGGTTAAAACAGCGTAAAGCCTTCGAGTGAGAAACACTTACTGCCAACCAAAATAACCGACTACACGTGTGGCGTCAAATGCACAAGAGATACGAGTCTAACTTTTTTTGTTATTCGAAGCACAGCCCTTAGAAACAACACATTTACGTGATATCAGCACAGACGCGTCGCTAGTAAATAAACAGAATAAATTCATGCATGAAGTGTCATGAAGATCAGCGAGACGGTTCTTCTAACAGGTTGCTCTGTGGAGGTGATGGCGTGCTTGCTGAACTCTCGGGCACGACCACGCCAAGTCCACTGCAGTTATAATACAGAACTGTTACAAGAGGGGCATGTCGGTCACATATATTAGCAGAACACAGAGTTATAACAGTGATTGACAAAATGTCATACAGCTCGTGCCAGCCGAGCGTCTCACTCAGGCTGACAGACCCAGATCACTTTCCCCAGCGTCGACCACACATGTGGCACATAAGCTGTTATAGCAGTAAAGTGCAATGGCTAAAGTCAATGCCGATTGCATCAATTATCAATGACATTAAGCTAACTAGAGCAGCAAAAGGCTGGAACCAAGGGAATGACTTTATTTTATAACGACCATTCATAGCTTCAATCTCGCCACTAAAAGCCATAAAAAACAAAAAAAATTCCTACTGCCCGAAGGGAATCGTGAGGCAATGCGAATGTATTTCTTGAGCTGAGAGAGGGTACCGTTGCCGTCATACATTCGCCTTCACCGACTTCTGCAATCGCCTTGAGGGACACCCAGCCAGCGAACGGTCCAGAGTGAAGGGCGAACGGACGGGAGAGTGGGGCGCAAGTAAGAGAGAAAGCGAACGGCGAGAGAAGGAGCAGCGAAGCACAGCATGTACTTTCTCCTACTCTCGAACCACGTGATCTAGTTCCTAGGGGCGAGGATAAGCGCACGCGCTCACAGCTGTTGCTATAGGAGGGGGAGAGAGAGCGGAGAGAACACCTGCCGGCGCACGTTCACCGCTGCGGACAACGCCGGACGCCTGACATAACACGGCTAAGAATTGCATTTGCATTTAAACTAACGATAATAGACTGACAAAACAGGATACGCCTGTGGGACAATGGAATGATCGTGCACTTTGAAACTATTCAGCTCGCGAAAGCCTTCAAACTTCTTCCCGTGTGCAGGGACCGGCTAGCAACTGTGGTGAACGTATTGGGGGACGCAGTATGCTGCTGCATCATAGACGAACGATGCAAGAATCTTCTCCCTGGGACCAGCGAAAAGGCCACAGTACCAATGGAAGACTCTCGGCAGGAGATGGCCGGTGAACTTCATTTGGACAATATACCGAGCCCACAGATGGTCCCCGTCTCGGATTGTGCCACGGCGAACGGGAATGTAAAATAAAAAAATGTTTACTGAATATTCCATCTTATTTTTACATTAAAAGTTGTATTCAAGAAACAGCTTTTTTCTTCGACGCCCTTAGGTCCAAATGCAGACTCTCAATCAAGCTGAATCTTTGATTTCTACAGGTTAAATGCCTTAATTTTAGGCTTTCTCCTGCAGCAGGAAACAAAACAAGATTGAGGTACGCCGTAGTCTGGTACTGCTACCACTGCAGTTGCATTGATAGTCGAGTGGTTAGTCAGCCTCGAAGTTCAGCGAGGAGATGCGAAGTTACAAGCAATTGATTGACTGACTGAATAATTGATTAATTTATTGATATGTTGGGTTTAACGTCCCGAAATTACCATATGATGAGATACGCCATAGTGGAGGGCTCTGGAAATTCCGACCACCTGGGATTTTTTTAGGCGCAACCAAATCGGAGCCCACGGGCCTACAGCATTTTCACCTCCATCGAAAATGCAGCCGCCGCAGACGGGATTCGATCTCACGACCACCGGATCAGTAACCGAGTACCTTAGCCACTAGACAACCACGGCGGGGCAATATTACACCTGTAGTTTTGTATTGTGGTATTTAGGTATAACAACGAGAACTGAAAGCGCTATCGACAATTTACTGATTAATACATATATCGATTTTCCTTTACGTTGGTTCTCCATGCATACTATTGGTACTACTCAGGTTGCTACAATATGTTGAACGTATATTTACTAATCCTCCTCTGCCCGATTCGGCATTGATAACAGAAGTATGCCGATACCGACCAACTATTAGGCAACCACAGACAAATCGCAGACAATGCAGCTTCATTCTTTTTCAGGTTAAACAAATTAAGAAATTCAGTTAGCTCAAGCAGAAAAAGGACGCATAATGGAAAGCAAACCAAAACAGAGATTTTATACGTTAATTACCGATATACACGGGCACTCTTGCTTTAGGTTACACCTATGTGTGTAACAATGATGAATAGCGTAAGCTTAAGTCATACGTACTTTTGTCATAAGTAAATATAAGATGAAATTTCTGCATGTACAACACATCGTATAGAGATATCGACTAGCTAGTCAGTCTACGACTCCGGTTTCCACGATTCTCGATGTGGAAACCAGATGGCGCCGCATGGTCAGACTTCAGAAGGCGTAGTCATATATACTACCCGTAAACGTGAACGCATTCCAGCCCTGAAGTGCGGCTGGCAGGATTACAGTGCTTCTGTGCCAAATGGATATCATAGCCCGACGAAGTCAAATATGCCTGGTACTAACGGTCCTGGTGCTGCTTGGGTTTACTCATAGTAAAAGTGAGTGTTGGTTTGAAGGCTCTAGTTCACGTTTTCAGTCGACGCGTCCTCTAGGGCCTAAAGGTGCTGAAATAGGCTAATAGATTGTGACGCGAAATAGAAGTCTCGAAGTCTGTAGGAAAAACTAGCATAAAAAGATCTAAAAAAATCTACACGTCATACATCGCTGATGACAGAACGAGCATCGTGCACAGCAAGTACAATAGCCTAAAAACTCCACTGGATGAGGGGCCGTGTAATCAACGTACAGATGGAACGCTGAGTAGATATGCTTGGTAACAAGCTGGCATCGAAACTTTTTCCCCCGTTTTCCTACAGCCGTGCTATCCCTACGACTACACCCGTTCACTTTTCCGGAAAAGACAATCGTGGGAACCCAAGTTTCCGCCGCCTGCACAACAGTGGAAGCAGCGCAAAACGTGCGTTTTCGCTGGTTCAAGAACGGCAGGCTTCTCACAGGATCGGAACGGGACGATCAGATACATTTGAGGACATTTCCCGAAGTCTCTACCTTAGTCATAGGCCCACTCCAAGAGAGCGACAGCGGGAACTACACTTGCACTGGCACGGCGGGACTCAAGTCCGACTCCTACACGCAGAGCCTGCGTGTTTTAGGTGAGTCACATGCGTAGCGCGCTCACATCATGAATGAAGCTTCTCTGGGCATTGTTTACGTCGTTTAAAAAACGTATCATTATCGCTATATTGTGGAAACACGCGAGAATCTCTGTACAAAGCGGCGGTGTTGTTATTACGTTGCTCTTAATTGAACGAACTCACCGACGCAGAGGACGGCGCGGTGCCTCGAGAACCATTTTGATGATTTGCAGCGTTCATGAGCCACCTTTTTACCTCGCCGCTCGAACGAGCAAATCGGGTACCTAAAATATTCATAAGACATTGCACTGGAGTGCTTGTTATTGCTGAACATACTCCGTTTGTATTAAATACTGTAACCACCGGCGCATGGCTGTAAATTGTGAAAAGTAAGCAGCGGCCGAGGAAATTCCGCTGAGAACTTGAGTTATTCACCATTCAGCCGTATAAAGTTGCACTACAGTGCGTATCAATGAGCATTTAGGCAATGTCTAACAGTGTAGTCAAACAGCGAGACCTCGGATTTTCTTAATGATGTTATTGTTATGGTTTCACACTGTTAAAAGAGGAAACAAACACGAAGGTTGAATAGATAGCTTTTAAAAGTAGGAGGCACTGTTGTGATGCATGGTGGTAAAATCACTGTAAATTCACTGTCTTTCTTTTGCTTCCAATATGGACAGCTTATGACTCGAGTCCGGTCTATGCTGTCAGGTAGCAGCATGCTTAGTGGCCCTGTTGTACGACAACTATGGATTACAGTCGTAATGAGTACTTTCTATAGATGTGTGCTACTGTACATGCTTAACGCAACGACGAGGTCGATGAAATGAAGGCTCACAGAATGCACTGACAAGCATGGATGGCTAGTGCACTAGTCCATCTAATTATGTTCAGTTCTCTCATCCCGCTTATTTTACAGCACAACTGTTCGACGTGTGTGTCGAGACAAAAAATTATCATCAAAGGCGACACTGTGTGCTTTCTCTTAAGCTTCGGTGAGGAGCCGTGCTCCCGCAAGGGTTGCAGAAGCGCGTCTTCGTTACAGAAGAAACCACTTCTCTCTTTTCCTAAACTTCAACAATCAATTTCACGCACTTGCCTGAGCCTAACACGTTCCACGTAGTATTTAGCACGCACGACAGCAAGATAATGGTGACCTTGCTATACAAACAAAAACGCAAACGTGATTGGGAAAGCAATGCGAGAATACGATATGGCACAATGAACTTTTTAAGGCTTTGCAGCAGGCCACTCCCAGGTTGGGAGAACCGAGCCTAGCCTGATCGCCACATCGTAATGACAAAAATATCGAACAGTGACACTCTGAATGTACAAGACGTCTTTCGGAATTTAGGATAAACAAAAATAGCACTCAACGCGATGCAACTACCTCAGTACATACCATGACGATTCAACTTGATCAAGCGAAAAAACACGTACCCGACGTGAAAATAAAGTACTCAGTATTAAGATGCGCGGACCAATCATTAGAGCTGGCCTTCGGCGCTAACTACACTCGTAACTCTAGAACACAAAAAAGACGAGCACAAGTACTTAAGGGTCAAACCTGCACCCAAGCCTGTGGTTGTTGAGCAAGACGTAAGCCTTATTTTCAATAAAATTCACTCACAGTTTAACCCGGCTATGTGAAGACTGTTTCTTGGTGTCTATACGTAACACACCATTCCCGCGCTTTTTGAAGGTTGAATGAAAAAGCAATAAAGTAACGTAGGCCAAGCGAGTGGGAAAGTCTTGCTTCTTAGACACTCGCAAATTTTCCACACTGCATGAGGTAATGGCTTTCGTGAAGCGAAGCAGCATCGCCGACTTTTTCGGTCACATTTATTCATTTATCTCTTTCGTTTACAGTTCCACCCAGGTGGATTGATGAGCCCAGCGATGTCAACGTACGAGAGGGCGACAATGCAACGATCACGTGTAGTGCGTCGGGTCGTCCATCGCCTGCCATAACGTGGAAACGAAAGGGTAAGCTTGCTGAATACGGCGTAAGCGTACAGTAGTAAACAACACACGACTATATGCGTGTGGCTCGATGGGCATTAGGATTCACTATGCAATGGTGATAAATTCAATGCCTTGAAGACACCAAGACAGTAGTGTCGAATGGTCCTTACCATTGCTACAAAATGCTTCGCAGCCTGAACACTGATCTGCATATTTAATTTTCTGTTGTGCTCTTCGGCGGGAAAGTATCAATACTTCTCAACGCCACCCAAATTTACTAACCTCTTATTCAATTATGAACGTGCGCTTTAAATAGCGCTTACCCTTGCAGAGGTCTTAGCAAAATCCAATCTTGTCACACGTAGGCCAACAAAGGCGTTGATTACGGTTGTGTTCCAAAACTGAAGATAAACTACTAATAAGACAGTTAAGTAGAAATTGATTGATTGATATGTGGGGTTGAACGTCCCAAAACCTCCATATGATTATGAGAGACGCCGTCGTGGAGGGCTCCGGAAATTTCGACCACCTGGGGTTCTTTAACGTGCACCCAAGTCTGAGCACACGGGCCTACAACATTGCCGCTTCCATCAGAAAGTTAAGTAAAAAGCGGTCATTTAAAGCCTCATTAAAATTTTCACATAGCCCTCAGAATAAACTTCTTGGTGAATACTGCATCAGGAACAAATACGATGCAGAATAATTTGATATGTAAACGAGATGGCGACTGACGTGTACTGTCAGCGTCTACTGTCGACGACGTTGTCCTATGTTGCAACACAACGTAACATGTTCGCCTTATGCCACTTGGGAATCTGCATGTATTGTGACTTCTCTGGGATTGCTATCACACTCTCTAGCATCTTTTCGCTGGCAGACTTGCTGCCCTTTTAGGGGCGAAGCTCCTTATAGCGGCACCCGTTCATCCCGCGTCCCGTCGTAGTATGTAACCAGTCTTACGCTTTGACCTGCAAACATTTTGACCTCCAAGGTGGTGCCGGTGCGAGATTCCTTCTGTGCGTTGTTGAACAACAAAAAATAGTGCTCAATGTACATGCCAATAGCTGATAATGGGGTATGAGAGACAGGAGCATTCGGCTTTATTAGTTAACGTGCACGCTGCGATCCCCGTTAGCAGCCATTGCATGTACATTGAGCACTATCTGAAGGGAAAGGGTTGCTACGTTATACCCGCTGGGTATAACCACCTTAGTTTTAGAAAGGTTTACGAGCGTTGAGCCGCAGTGCCATGAATACAATGAACTAGTATATACCATGAATGAACTCGAGGTAGTTAAAGGTGGGAAGTAGGTACGAAGTGCAAGCCGTAAGAAAGTAAAAGCCGAATTCTCCTGTCTCTCATTTCCCATGCAGCCATTGGCATGTACATTGAGCTCTATCTGCCAGGAAAATGTTGCTACGTTATACTCGCTGGGCGTAACCTCCTTGGTTTTAGAAAGGTTTAGCGAGTGTTGGGCCGCAGTGCCATGAATACAGTGAACTAGTATATACCATGAACTCTCGAGTTAAAGGTGGGAAGTAGACCCGAAGTGCAAGCTGTTACAAATTGTGCGTGTGCCACCTCTCGTTTAGTCCTTGGAATGTCCGCTGGATGGCGGTGTTTCTACAAGGGGGATATATGATGAAAAGATGCGAGATGGTGGTACTTGTAGTGTTGAATAGATGGACGAACGGACACACAGACAGATGCATGAATGGACGCATGAACGGACGCAGGGGCGGATGCATGGAGGAACGCAGGAACGGACGCACGCACGGACGGGCGGATGGACGCATAGACGGTCGCACAGACGAAAGGAAGCAAGAACGAATGGACGGACGAATGCTTCGCCCCACTCTCAATCATTCACTCCGTGGATATGCTGCCAATTTTTTTTAACTAGCATTCTTCAAGACCAGCTCATTGGCAACTTTGCACCAGGAACTTGATGTCAGCAGGTTATTTGAACGGTAGTGAGCGGCAGTAGTTGCGGTACTCCTACAGGAATGTCCGTTACTCAACGATCCTCAATTTAAATGAAATCAAAATAATTCTGAGACTATATTTTTCATCGTGGAATAATAGTAGTGCTAATTAAAGAAATATTAAGAGAAAAGGAGGCGACTGTACGGTTAAACCGCGACTCCACATTGTTTAGCTTACGAAACAGAGGTTGTAAATAATGTCGCGCTTAAGCTGCCACGGAGGTGATTACATATTTTTGAGTTTGGTCATCACTTATTGAGACACCAACGAGAAAATGAAGTAGTGCAGAACAAAAAGTACAACTGCTTGATATCTACATCTTAAAACTTAGCCTTCTCTTAAACGCTGTATGTTTTGTTTTTTTTTTCAGACGAAAAGGGAGAAGAGCCTGTTAACAGTTCACGCGGTGGAACTCTCAAGATTTACAAGACAACAAAGCTGACCAGCGGAATCTATGTCTGCACCGCCGACAACGGCCTACCCGGGCCACTGGAACAGGAAATACGTATAAACGTGTTCGGTAAGAAACCATCTTCAAATATGAGCAGAGAAAAAAAAGTGGTCACTGCGAATTGAAGAAGGCCCAAGTGAAATTGACATCAGATATAGAGACTTGGTCACAAAGACGACAACGCACCTTTCGGAGCGTGAAGGGTGGACAACTTGTAAAAAAACACATTGAGCCGTCACTGTGAATTTTGTGATACACAAAATAACAACAATAACAATGGAAGAAGTTGAGCTACACTGCATACATGTTACGGCCATGTTTTACACGAGACCAAGAGATAAAACCCATATGATTTCCTTCTCAGAGAGACAGATGATCGCGACTGCCCGGACATATTCGTACTGCATTCACTGTACAGGAAAATTTACAGTCTTAAAGTTCAATCCGGATTTTCCCCACTTGTACAAATAAACAGCGAATCACCCGCACTTCCTTTTCGTGGTAGAACCACAGATGGCGTTAGTAGTCCGCCATAAACTACCCAGCGCTTGCGAGTTCACGGCGTGACGCGACGCACAGTACTTTCTTTACCCGTGTTTCATCAAGGTGCACGAACCATGCTGTGTTTCGCAATCACTTTAACGCTAAATTTACTACACGGTGCCAACCACGCGAGCGGTCAGCAAATACCAGGTAAGGTGTTCCGGCTGTAGAAATCTCTAGCGAGTCCTAAGCTCTCTTCGATACGCGCAGGACGTTCGAAAGCAACTTTCCGCCTTCAGCCATTCTTTTTTCCGAGTGAACCGACCGAAGGCAACAAGGTTTCCGTGATGTGTGCTTTGGTGACCGGCGGAATAACGTCGGGAGTCGAGTTCTCCTGGTACAAGGATGGCAAAGTCCTCACACTCGACGACCACGTCAAGATCCGATCGTTCCCCGACATGTCTACATTGGTCGTGGATTCCCTGAGGCAAGAAGATTCGGGAAATTACACTTGCATGGGAAGACTCGGAAATCGGAAAGATTCCCACACTGCAGAGTTGCGTGTTCTCGGTAAGTAAGGAAGGATATTTACTGCACGTAGCCTCAGCACGCCGATGTTTATTTTCTTTTTTTTCAATAAAACACACAGCGCCTGGCCGTGTTGACCAAACATGCTACGTATCATGTGTTCAAAAATCATCGCTATGTCTAAACAGTGACCCTGCGAGACGCGAGGTGAAAGGAGACAATGTGACTTATACGCAATCATATCAAAACAACGTGATATGTGATAAAACGAGACGAGCCAGCATGGTCACAGACATCGGAAAACGCAGCGAAGTATGAGAGTCATGTGTCGTTATTATCGCCAGGTACCGTAGGGCACGTGTTTAAATATAAGTTTGACATAGTCCTTACGCTTCCCCGAAGCTTTTATTTTACTGCACAAAGTTTCTGAACCCGATAGCAAAATAGGATACTAAAAGCACAATTGTGTTGCGGCTAATCTAACACCATAAATATGATTGAACACACGAGGAAGTTTTTTTTGTAATTAAACGTGCACATTTACGCGAACACCGAGTCAGTACGGCATGGGGACTGCAATAAAAGATTGAAAGGTCTTAAAGGTGAGACTGCATACTTTACCGAGAAATTCGCAGCGAGGTAGATCAGGCTCTGCTGAATCAATCTTTATCCGTAATAGCTCCATGGTGCTTAGAATGGCAGATGAACCTCAACCTTAAAAAAAAAGACAGTTTCGATGGCCATAAGTCTTCAAAATTATTCATCACTAGCCCTTATAATTGCTCGTGGCTATCTTGTCTTCTATTTTTTTTTGAGCGCAAGATCACAGTTCGGGTATCTGGCGGTCACTGCCGAGATACGCTAATTACTAGACTAACAAAAGCATAAACATCAAGTTGCAACAATTAGCTCAGCGCCTCCAGCTTTAGTCTTTTGGCTTATAGCTCGACCAAAAATATCACAGTACTCTCTCAAAGCATTAGTGTTTCAATCGCCTGTGTTGCAAGAATATGAAACTTCCGTTAATGGTGCGGTTTGAATCACATTCGGCAATGGAAATCGTACCACAGGCTTTTAAACAACGAAATTTGGAAACTAAGTCCACACTATCTCCCTGCGCCCCAAGGCCAAACATACATCACTAAACTTTTGATTTTCTTTTCAAGAAAATCAACGTAATGCAGCAGTTTTTTTGTGGAGAGAGCAAGGTGAAGGTAACCAAAATTGTCATCTCCCTGCGCCCCAAGACCAAACATATATCATTAAACTTTTGATTTTCTTTTCAAGAAAATCAACGTAATGCAGCAGTTTTTTTGTGGAGAGAGCAAGGTGAAGGTAACCAAAATTGTCAGTTTACCGCTACAGGACCAGCAAATGCTGTAAATTAGTGGGACGTACTCATCCTTCCACAATGCTTATTCGCAATCCTCTGACATTTGCAGCATATATGTTGAGCAGGTGTACGATGATTTCAGTTGTATCCCCACAGATATGCGGCAAAACCTAGACTTGTTAAAATTCACTATAAGGGAACTTGCTAGTAGCAGAACGATGTTCTTCGCAGTTCCGGTGAAATGGCTGCGGGTGCCTCAAGACGTCTCAGTAAGAGAGGGTGACAACACAACCCTCCGCTGTGAAGCGAACGGGACACCGAAACCGAACATCAGGTGGGAGAAAGAAGGTAAGCTATCAAGTTATCGTTATTTTCGCTTTTTTTTTTCTTTTCCAGCGCTAAACTAAGACAGATGTTTGCAATTGTACTTCAACCGATGCTGCAATTAAGGGCACAATAATCAGCGTATGAGTTTCCGCTCTTTCGCCCGTTTCTCCAATCAGGCAAGAAACGCGTTACTAGTTTACAATTAATGTGAAATAATACGTTTTTACTTTATTTCAGGCACTCTGCTCAGTGCTGCACCTGGATCAAAGCTTGAGCTCCTAAGGACATCGAAAGCGGATGCCGGAACATACAAGTGCACCGCAGACAACGGCCTTCGGGAGCCACTCACTAAAGAAGTCCGTGTCTCTGTTTACGGTACGAGAGGTGTGCCAGAAGCTATGCATTGTTGGCAACTGAAACACATCGAAAAACCCAAGAAAAACACAAGTAAAAAGTGTTACATAGCCAACCATCCCTCCGTTGCCTGCAGAAGAGCTTTAAATTTCCTGTACTAAACGCTAGAAAGTGGCTTCTCTTCAGCGTTCTGCAACAGATGGCGACTCTGTACCAGCTAACGCCGCGGCAGACATCTTTTTTGTCTGTGTCGCATAGAAGGCTTCGCCACAAGCCAAACAAGTCGCGTTGCAGTGCGATGTTTTCGTTGAGAACCACACCGAAAGAAACGATCCCGTTTCGAGTGTTTTTGCTCAGCTTCCTAGCTGCCCTGTGTAGCGCAGTACAGACCGGATCAGTTGGTAAGTATTACAGATTTGGCTTTCAATTTCATTTTTACCGTGTTTTGAAATAGTGCTTGTCTAAACAGCGCGTAACTTACAGCCGACCGTCGTTCGGTAGGTAACGTAACAGCATTTCAAGTAAGCGTTGCCTGTTTTGGTAGAAATTCGTACCCCCCCCCCCCCTTAATTTTAACGTTAATAACACATGGCGTTAAGCAGCAAAGATCTGCATTACTTAAAAGCCCATCTCGTTCGCGTTTCCGCAGAATGCAAAAGCGTAAGCAGCCTGCACACGTTACCAATTAAAAAAAAACTCACGTGACTTAAGACTATTAAAACAAAGCTAGCGTAACAAAATCTGGACGTACACTAATAGACCGTGAGGACTACAATGCATGCACCAGCTAATGTAGTTATGAAGCAACCAGTAACGCCAGTGGCAGCAGAAGCTATTACTTGCACAAAAGGAGAAACAGCTTTTTAGTCTGCTGCAGACGTACCAATTTCAAGTTAGCTTGTGCCAAGTCGAAAACGTAGTAAACAGCTTTACGCAATTCAACCAGCGAAATAAATCATAGCACGAGATCCAGATTCGGTCAGTTTACAAGAAGCATACGCACGCGAAAGCCGGCTGCAACAACAGATAAGCAAGAGATTGTAGCACAACGACAACATGCGCGATCGCAATATAAAAATTATCTTCAATAATTCAAACTTTCCAGAATTCAAGCTCCAACCATTCCGCTTTCCTACCGACGCTGTTGAAGGAAGGACCGTTACAGTGACCTGCACAACGACGACCGCCATATCCGGCGTCGAGTACCGATGGTTCAAAGATAAGAAAAGGATTACCGAAAGTAGCAAGATCAGGCTAAGAACGTTCCCAGAACTTTCTTCCCTGATTGTTGGCCCGCTAGAAGAGAATGACGCAGGAAACTACACATGCCACGGGATTTACGATGGGAAGAAAGATTCATTTTCCGATTCACTACAAGTTCTAGGTATGACATACCTTTTTATTGATTTTAAGATAGTGTATGAAAACAAACCTGTTGTGAGACATCTTTTAGTCACGCACCTTAGGCACATTATGGGTTTTTTTTTCTTGTGCATTGCAGTTCCTCCAAGCTGGGTCGAACAACCAGAAGACACGATAAGAGTTATGGAAGGAGCAAATTTTACCATTCCTTGCCAAGCAAAGGGAAAGCCGCAGCCTACTGTGGCTGTCACGAAAGAAGGTATGAGAAAACTTCAGCAATGAGTCACTTCGGTTACCTGACCTTAAGATAGAGCGTCCAGTATAAGAGAACATTCTTTCTGCTCTAGATCATTATTCCGCACTGTAAATCGCGAACAGTGGCGTAATTACTGTGCAACAGCTGCAGAATATCAACGCTTTCCCAATGGTATCTTATACATTAAAACATGCGAGATCATTCTTTAGCAACTGAACAATCAGAGCTCAATGTATTGCAGGCTCTGAGAAAATCTGTCTGTAGCATACTATGAAAGTGAAAATCGTCCGAAAGTTAGATATATATACTATAAAGGCATGAAGCTATAAGAGAGAAAAGTTTGAATGAACCAGATAAAAATTTATCAGATCTTGCAATGATCTCTTTTAAATGCAGTTGACGTTCAATGTCCCCCTTTTCAGTTTTTTTTTCGTTTTCATTTCAGGAAAAGATCACGTCCTAACTTCACATGTTCTTCAAATAAACAAGTCGGAGAAGCAGCACTCTGGTTTCTACATCTGTAAAGCCGACAATGCCCTCACACAACCACTGGTTAAGCGCTTTAAAGTTTCTGTATACGGTAAGCATATGAACAGAGTCATCGAACAAAAGATATGATGCAAAATAACGTGTAGTGTGAGTTATAAACATGACAAATGTGCATCCTCGCGCCTCAAGCTATCTTTGTAAGTCGCGCCGGCACCAGTACGGCCATTTTCGTGCTAAACGCAGACCAGAGATGGCGCCAGAACCTTTGGTTACTCCACGCCTATAGACGCTAGTTCCGCCAGGCGAGATAACGGACAAAACGAGCTTTCACAACGGGCAACAAGATGTGCAGTTCGATATCACAATTGCTTACTGCGGTATTCGGAGTAACCCTACTCGCTCTACATGTTTCGTCTCGGCAGCACCACACCTCTAGAGACCATCCAGGTAAGCAGGAGTGAAATTCTTATTCAAAGCTTCTGGACCACCCTACATCATTTTCTGTTTCGATTGTTATAAGCTTTCATTTTCTACGGGCACGTCAGTTGTACTTAATCTTTCGTTATTATTTCAGGATCCCTGCAACTCCAGCCATTCTCCTTTCCCAGCAACGCTGTCGTTGGAAACACGGTCACTGTGACGTGCACTACGATCAGCCGCACGGCTAACGTCAACTTCCAGTGGCTAAAAGATGGCAAAGCGCTTGTGAAGAGCTCTAAAGTGGAGATAGTGCACCATCCGCTGTTCAGCACACTCGTCATTGGGCCGACAACTAAGGAAGACAGTGGGAATTACACCTGCGTCGGAAACATCGGTCAAGAAACGCACAGCCACTCTCACCGACTCAATATTCTAGGTATTCACTTTCGTAACGTATTCGACCTAACTGGTCACATAGCCTATGAAGCTCGGCTTCGCACAAACGCAAGGAGAAAGTCGGGAATGCTAATCTGCACGTCTTTTCAGTTTCCACTTGCTATGTTTAAGATATTTTGCGAAGTAGGTGCACGAGCGCCTGGGACAAGTTTGCTAAAAAAAAGAAAGGAAAGAGGAGAAAAGCCTTGGTGCAAATTTGATATGTATTGTGCCAGGAAAAAAAACGCTATTAAAGCCTTGAAGTACCTCTTACCAATAAAACCAACAAGTATGAAATAAGAACAGGTAGTAAGGATGGACAGGCGGCATACCAACTCTGCGATATTAAACGCAACAGTAAGCAATACGCTGCTTAGGCCGGGAAGGTGGGGGTACGACGTTAGGATTGTCTCAATTTATGCGCACTATTTTTTTAATTCTTCATTTCCAAGATCTCTTCGAAGCTTACTGTTGGTACTCACCCACAACAATACAGGTACTTCCCACACACAACCTCCTCCCCTCTTTCTTTAATAAGGACAACAGGTTGACGATGACTAATTTAGATTAATCGCCAAGTTGACAGACTTACGTCATTGAAGTACTTTTCATCATGCAGCTCCTCCCGAATGGGTCGTGGAGCCAGTGGATGTGAAGCTGCATCAAGGTGCAAATGCTACGGTCACCTGTGAAGCTACTGGAAACCCTACTCCATCTGTCAAATGGAAGCTTACCAGCAAACATGGTTATGTGGAAACGTTTTTTTTAAGCATGTTATAAAGACGGTACCGAAATATATAGGATCCACAACAAAAAAGGTGGTGCAAGAAATGAGCGAATCAGAGCAAAGCCTTTCTTTATTTATATTAAAATCATCACATATGTTTTACATGCGTCAACAGCGTTATTGAGAATATGACAGAAGTATCATTTGCTTTACCGGCTCTAACGTTTATCGTAGACGTAGTAACCACATGAAAAACCAACTGTCTTCAAAAACATGAATTCTTAAAATAGGTATTAACTGAAAGAGTACAGTGGCCAGTTTTTTACCGCACAAAATACTTCCACGGACAAATGAGGGGGGATTTCACTTTAGATGATAATGTATGAACGAAAGCTTCGGCATCCAACCAAAACGCAACATTGCGACAATAATATGTCAACTACCTCTCCGCCCCTAGGTGGCAACAAGGAGACCACAGCAGCCGGCAAGAACGACCTGAAGATATCAAATGCTTCCAAGTTGGACGCGGGGTCATACGAGTGCACTGCAGACAACGAAGTCTCAGAGGCAATCGTTAAAACCATCGCAATCTCAATTTACGGTAAGGTAGATTACAGCACCACTCCAACTCATTTATTGTTTGTACTTGCTCCTCCTTCTACTCTCCTTCGTTCTCAAGCGATGCACAGATAACCATACCACAACTTATTTGTTTGCAATACAGACAAGCTTTGTATGGCAACACAGTTTCTAAGCACAAAGTTTCTAGGAACAACTGGAACAGCGAGTCCCACCTTGGCGCTGATGAAGGTCATACCTGATACGCTACTCGCTGCTTTTTTTTACAGCAATACCTGTCTCGTATGAAAACAACAGGAACATTTTGACTCACACTTTTTTGAGTTTTCATCAACGTGTCGGTGCGTATTTCGAGCCTTAGAGGTGGCCGGCACGGATACTTGGCGAAAATGACCACGGAGGGCGCCACGGGTCCGCGAAGTGGACACGAACACTACGAGGACTACAATACATATTTCCCCGTGTTTATAACAGTGTCTCGAAGTAACCAAAGGAAGTAGTAGGCCGTGGGGTGACGCTGCCGCGAAGTTTTTACCCCAGATACGCGAAGACCCCGCGAAAGGCTGCCCAAAACTAACCATCCGAAGAAACAATGTTTAGGCAAGTTCTGTCTCCGATACTACTTCTTTGTTTCGGTAAGTCAAGCTCGGAGTGCACTGACTCCTATTATTTTGAATTTGCATGTTTATGCCTGCAAGCTGCCGTGTTCTAAAGAAAATGTAACCCTATACCAGGATTCGGGGAGGCCCTTAGGGTGCAACCTTTCACATTTCCACAAAACGTCGTGGAAGGTTCGAGAGTCAGCGCGACCTGTTCCCTGATGAGCATTTCCGACGGAACCCGCTTCAAATGGATGAAGAATGGCAAACCGTTCAGCGACGACCCGCAAGGACGGGTCAAGACAAGAACGGAAGCCGACTTCTCCATGATAACCATTGGAGCAGTGCGTCAAGAAGACAGCGGAAACTACAGTTGTACGGCGGTGTCTAAGGGAAAGGCCGACACATACTCGGCCAGCCTTAGTGTCTACGGTAAGCAAAGCAGCGCGCATCATTTTGATAGACGTAAAACCGTAGTGCATGCTTACCACCGTATCTAATGTAGCAACACACTAGTGTGTTAAACATTTCATATCAAGAACATCTCAGAACTGCATTGGATCATCCAACTATTCAGGCGGACAAAATGAAAAATGCATCACATTGTGTTCAGAAAACAACCGCCGTCATAGTCTAGCGGTTATTGTGCGCTATCACCAACCCGAAGGTCTGGGAATTGAATCCCAGCCATGGTAGCCACATTTCGATGGAGGTGAAATGCTATAGGCTAATTTGCTGAGATTTATGTTCACGTTAAAAAAACCCCATAAAGTCAAAACGTCCAAAGACCTTCCCCCACTCCCCTTCAATATGGCGGCCTTCATAACCATATCGTGGTTTTCGGACGTAAAACTCAAACAATGATTGTTTAAACTTGAAGTTGCAATCCTGGCAACTACCGAAGAATTGGAATTTCGCAGAAAAAAAAAGCTCAAGGAAAACTGTATGCAGGCCCTTGAATTTCAAAACAAGACATTATCAAAATCAGCAGACGCATGAATATTATATAAAATTGTACAAATGTGCTAAGTAACGAGTCAATGAGATTATTCGTCAAGGTGATTGACCCGCTTCCTACGCAACGCTGTTATCCCAACTTTATCGGGTCAGTTATTAGCCGAGTGCCGCTAACAAGCAAGGCGGTGATAGCGCCCACATTTACTCCTTGCAGCTGTTCCCAAATGGACCGAACGACCAAACGACGTACTCGTCACGGAAGGAAATAACGTCTCAGTCAAATGCGCGGCATCTGGAAACCCTGTGCCTGAAATTACACTGGGGAAGGTTGGTGGTAAGACCCGCTGAACTTGTATGCAAGAAATGGTCGGCGCAGTCGGACTAGTTGTTCAACATTGATGTACGCAAAAGCTGTAACCTTTTTGGTGACGGTACAGCTATTACACCGCCACGGGAGTTTTAGTCAGCATCGCTTATGAGGTCGAGAGAAAATAACGACAACGAAGGCACACCTATTCTTCAATGCGGACTTACTCTTGTAATTGATCGCCATACACGTTTTGACGTCCTTATTTCCTCTAGTAAGTATGAATCGGGATATAAACAGTCATATAGACGCAGTAAAACCCACCAGTTAGATAAACAAAGATGACCATTCAAAAACAATGTAGCGCCGACTTCACAACAAACATAAACTACTGAACCAGTGACTAAGACATTTAGACATGAACTGTACAATGTGACAGGAGAGAGAGAGAGAGAGAGAGCATTAGTAAAGCTTAGCAGTGCCTTCCGAGGTTGTACTATATACAAATAAAATCCTAACATTCTAATTTACCGTGACATCATTTAAAATAATCTCTCATAAAAATTGTTTTCCCGAATATTACCGCTGTTGCTCATTATCCGCAGGTGATGAATTATGCATTCGTTTCCAAAGCAACATCAGAGCACTTCAAAAAAAACCAGCCACACGAATAGCTACATCAAAATTAGCCTTGAATGTATATTAATTTGTACATCATTTTACTGTACGTATGTTTGCCTTAGTATGGACAGCTAGTCTACGCGGTATTTACTATTGCGCAAGATTTATGTAAATACTACAATTCAGTATTTACTTGAATACTGCAAGGTGGAGAAATTAGGGTGATTTACGTGTTATTTCTTATGACTTCATTTTGTCGCGAGCATCCAAACGTTGTCATTTTTCTTTAAAGCCAAGTTTGATAGTACAGCGTCATGATACTCTAACGAATGACGAATCATCCTGTCATTTTCAGCTTCAATCATCCAATCCAAATCTCAAGGAAAGGGAGCCGCTACATTGGAGATAACGAAGTCCACCAAAATGGATGCTGGGACATACTCCTGCACAGCTTCGAATAGTTTTGGCACCGACATATCAGAGAGCTTCTTCGTTAAAGTCTATGGTAAGAAAACTGACCGCCACTTAGATTACAAACTGGCGAAAAAGGCGTGCATAATGCTATTTTATACTGACACCACAAGCGAAATTTGGCGCTAACCGAACTTTTCCTCTGTTTACAATGGATGCCGTTAGCGCAACGACGTAACTGCATCGTTGACATACAGAGGGCGTTACGCATCTGTTAGCTTATACTCAGCCGACCTGGATACAGCCCGCACAAGCGTTGATAATGGAGCTTCTACCGTTCGTGGTAATCGTGTCCATCATGTCTCACTCATCTGTTGCCGGTAAGTGATCTTCGATCACTGGAAATTGGTGCAAGGTGACTGTAAGAAAGTCACACATTAACGATGCCATTCTTTGCAGGGCGCATCAACGTGGTGCCCTTTTACATACCGGACAAAGTCATGCTTGGAGATACGGTGAAAGTTGTGTGCTACACAAACACGGAGCAAACGCCTTTGTCGTTCAAGTGGATGAAGGACGACAAGATACTGGCCGCCGATGAGAACGTCCGCATAAAGACGCAAGCCGACCTGTCGACGATGATTCTGGGCCCTATAAAACCTGTTCACCGAGGAAACTACACCTGTCAAGTATTCACGCCAGAATCTAGCGGATCGTACACGGCTACACTAATAGTACACGGTGAGAAAACCTTCCGAGTATCCATACTAGCAATCATGAAATATCATTTGTCCTGTGCATTAAAAAATATGAACCACATGCGAAGTGAAGTTTATTTACCTCTCATATAAAATGGGAAGCCAGGGTTCAAAGCTGGAGGGCCTGACAGAGGCTTCGGTTCCCTTGTACAGCCTGACACCCATAAACGCAAACACGTTATCGCAAAATTGGCTGCATTTGCCAGACATGTATTCGCGAATTGAGCTACCTGCAGCACTCGTTGCGTGTGAGGGAGCCGAGTGCGTTATACATCTGTGAAGGAAAACCTATTCGCACCAAAGAGCCTGAAATTTAACGAGCAAAGTAGTAAAGACAGGTCAGGTTACCAGTATACGGGAAATACCAATTCTGCACCGCATGAACTTTCCGGAACGTTTGCTGTTGCGTTGTCAACGTAAGATATCTGTCGCTGCTGTAGCCAAGCCAGAGAAACGGCCAAGCCCTCCCTGGCCCTTCCCACACGAAAGAAATTTCTGGCTACCCCCCTAGTATATGACACTTTGTAATTATAGTTACTCATTGCAGCAAAGACGCAGCACTCTTATGGAGCTACAATTTAATTCTACCGGCGTTCCTCGCTATATCATTATTCCCTGGCAAGCAGAAGGTCGATTCCTAAGATGAACTATAAATTTACCAGCTGGCGTTTATTTAAGACTCGGAGCTCATATTCATGCGGTCTACCAGTCTTGAAACCTTCGGACCTTCGGAATTAGTGTAATACCCTGTTGCAAACCTGAACGGATGCTCGTAGTGGTCGACACGTTCTGAGCTTTGATTTGTGCGCATAACATAGCAAAACCATAGTCTAAAGCTGAAATAAAAGCACTCAGCATGACTCATGCACAGCTGCGTTTGATGCAAGCAACGCTTTGCACATCTGGTTGTTTATGTGTCTTTTATCAGTCACTGGGAGAACAAGTCGAGAACATTAGGCTACCTAAACAAGAATATAACTATTTTTTTTTTCGCAGCTCCTCCCAGCTGGCTTGCAGAACCAGCTGACCAACATGTTGCAAGAAATTCGAATCTAACAATTCACTGCTCAGCTTCTGGGGAGCCAGCACCACGAATAACCTGGATATTTGCGAGTGGTAAGCAGATGTGGCCATTTTGAGCTCTTTCATTTTTTTCCGCGTCACGTTAATGCTGTACATTTCTACGACAGGGCCAAGGAAGAAGCCTCTCGATGTAACACGCGACGGAAGCCTTCAGCTTACGAACATCCGGAAAGAAGACCAAGGAATTTACTCCTGCCGTGCGAGCAACGAAGTCGGCAATTCCCTGGAGAAAGCCATAACGCTGACTGTCACTGGTAACACATCTGAAAACACCCCAGAGGGCTACTGCCCTTTTTGTAGCAGCGGTAGGCACACACGTAAACAACTGACGCGCAAAAGCTACCGCTAGGGGGTTCACCTTACCTCAAAATCCAATATCGAGGCACGATACCGTATGACGTGGCAGCAAAGGCAGCCTTGAGGTGGTTTGCTACTGCTCTGGTCATGTCAATCTTTGTACTGTGCTGTTTTCATGATGCTTAGGACACAGCATGAGCCTCATGTTCCCGACATAAAAGTCCTCAGCTCAAACATTATTCCAAACGCAAAGTGAAACTCTATAGAAAGTCACAATGCATTCAAGCTTATATGTACTAAGCACCTTAGTAAATTGCAGAAATACCTTCACCTCGGCGAAATTTAGTGCATTCTCGCCTCCATCATCTTTCCTTCCTTCGCGTTGGACCTGGTATTCCGACACCCAACTACGACAACGTCTTTGGCTCCACCACATTCACAAGCTGCAAAAACAATGACAGTTTCTCGAGCGCCAATAATAGCCACTGCTAAAAATGCATTACATGACAACTAGCTGTAGTTATAAGCATTAGCAGTCCGAACATGAGACATCCAATATATCACACAATCGCACGAATTTCTCCATTCGTCTGACCGTCTAGCAGCGCCGTTTTGTATTAAAGGTATCAAGAATTCCAAACTGGGTAATGGCTCTGCAAAGTCACGGTGGTTCAGCAGTCAGTCGACAGATGGCGGAGAGACCGTAGCGTGAACTAGAGCGACAGCAGGAGTGCGAAAAGCAAAACAGCGATACAGTTTAATCGTATCGTCACTCAAGATGTTTACTGTACCGCTTCAAGCACTGATTTTTCTGCTGTTGCACTCATCTTTTAAAGGCATCCACGCAGCAGGTAAGAAAGTTTCAAAATGCTCTGAAAGTCACCACGGAATCTTAGCAAAGCGTATTTCAGTGCTTCACTCTATTCATTTCAGAGCCACTTGAAATTCAGCCAATGGTGTTTCCGAGGAACCTAAAGGAGGGAGCCAAATTTAGGACCATTTGCTCGGTAACTGGGCGCGCTCCTTTCACGTTCAAGTGGCAAAAGAATGGTCAGGGTCTTCCACAAGACGACCAAGTGACAACGGAAAACGCGCAAGACTATAGCATTCTTGCTATAAAGAAACTGCGCAAAAGCCATGCTGGGAACTACACGTGCATTGCCATGAACCGTGGTGGTGCTACACGTCAGACTTCCGAGCTAATCGTGAACGGTGAGAAATATCTGAATCTGCATTCGTCGCGAACAGCGTCGTCCCCTTACGTGCAGTCATGAAAACCGTAGTAACCTTGCTACGAGCGTCAAGTCGCTTTTCCAAGCGCAAGGCAAGAACAGGTTATCTACTGGACATGTTCTGATATTGTTATTTTTTGTTGTCTCCATTAACGTTACATGGTTCGATCATAAGCTCAATAGATTGACTGAGAAAATTCAACACTGCAACTTGCGCACCATAATATACGCGGAAGTGTCTGAAATGTCTATTCAGCCCTAACACAACATAAAATAAAATTTCGCACCCCCCCCCCTTCCCTATAAATGAGCAACAGACATCTTACATGAAAATTCTCACATGATAGAAACCTGTGGTGTGCCGACGTTGAAGTCTAGAGCGCTTCTCAATACTGCCCAGCTGAAAGCAGCACACGACTACCATAAATGTTTCAAGCAAAAAAATAAGTGTGCACCACTTCCAAATAAATGTTACACTAGAAGACCCAGATCCACTTTCAAAGAACAAAGAAACGTGTTCGTAGACAACGCTCCGAATTCGTTAAAATCAATTAACAGTATTAGAACCTGCTCACAATCACCATAAAATTATTTTCCTAAATATGTACTGCCCGGTATTGCCCAGAAAACTTATTTCATCAACGCACAGCAATTTCAGTAAACGCCGCAAGTTGCGAAGCGAATTATTTTTGCATGAATTATTTGTACGAGCGACGCAGACAGTTGTTTCTTCAAGTCTGTTGGACTCATACGAATCTAAGAAAACAGTATTTTTCAAAAATGCATAACATGAGCTTCTAAGCTAGAATACTTGGATATGCATAATTACATTTTCGTACTTTTCTTTTCTCGTATCAAATCTGTACATGATCCAAAACGTGTGGTGCAGCTTATCGGTGATTATTGAACGTTTCTATTCATTGATTTAAATGTGGAGTTTAACGTCCCATAACCACCATATGAATATGAGAGACGCCGAAGTGAAGAGCTCCGAAAATTTCGACCACTTCGGTTGTCTAAAGTGCGCCCAAATCGGAGCACACGGGCCTACAGTATTTTCGCCTATATCGAAAATGCAAAACGTTTTTATTCGGCACAGACACTATGATGAGAATAAAAACCATTGCGAAGCTCTACAAGTTATTTTTAACATGCTGCATATCATCGTCCGTTCTGATCATCACAACCATACAGCCTCAGTGACTAATGTGGTGATAACTGACGGAGAATGATAGCAAGAGAAAGTCACAACGGCAACTCGGCTGTAATTTTCACGTTAAGGTTTCCTTGACAATCGGGAAGCGTTTACGACTACGTCAGGTTCTTGTACAACATAATCCCCTTTTTTGAACAATAAAACATCCGTACCCAACCTATCACTTTTGCACGCAAACAGCACCACCAGCATGGACGATCGAGCCAACAAGTGGTGTGGTCTTGCTCGGAAGCAAGCTTGAACTTGAATGCCAGAGCCACGGCTATCCCGACCCAACCGTAACATGGACAAAAGGTAAGCGTATACTTGACGCGTGTTATAGCACTGATACTGAAGCTGTGCAACCATTTCAGCTGGCGCCGCAGGCGGTCAAGTCATCTCCGGCACCGTCAATGGAACACTCCGCATTCAGAACGCAAGCAAGACCGATGGGGGCAGATACGTGTGCACCGCAGCAAATAGGCACGGAGAGCGCATTGAGAAAGAGGTCGAAGTCAGAGTTATCGGTAATGTATGATAAAGATTAACGACGTTTACTCATACAATGCCTCAAATTTCGCTTTTCGTCTACTCTGAAATCCATATAAAAAAACTGTACACTTATTTTGTCCTTTCCTTCCAGGTTTAGCCAACACCGAAGCGACCACTTATTGGCTTGTACATTTCTCAATAAAAACAAAGTTCACTTTGAAGAGCATCTATAATCCAGCATTCACACCACAGATAGTTCATTAACAGAGCATTATACTATGCATGAAAGTGTTTTGGAATGAAACGACGTATCAAGAATCGTTCAAGAATTTTAAAATTTACTAACAAGACCAAAACATGCGTTTTTGCAGAATCCATGACACACGCACACACGCGCGCACCTGTGAATTACTGCTGAAAAAAAAAGCGTTCGTTTTTTTTCGTTTACAAAGTTCCCGCTCGGTTCGAGGAGAAGTTCAAGGTGCAAACTGTTCGTCGCGGAGAAGCGGCGACACTTCAATGCCAGGCTCTAGGAGATTCACCGATGGAGATCACCTGGTCCCAAGACAAGAAGCGGCTCATATTCGCTCCAGTGACAAGGTAAGCGTTAAAACCTGTTATCACGTGCTATTTCTATGGATAACCTTTAAAAACGTACTAAAAGTTTACCATGATCCTGTTATACGCCAGTAAGAACGTAATCACACAGATCACTTCACCACGTTATACAGACATCCAGGATAAGTAGGCGTGTTTAGTTTACACTTAGCAAAGTTTGACGCTATAAAGCGACCAACTATACCGCATACACCATCGTTGCGTGTCTAAGTTATGTTTCCGAGTGTTAATAGACAAAATTCACACGATGATTTATGAATTGGCCTAAGACGTCTTAACGGCAAAAACAATCCTTTCTTTTAGACGATTGATTTGACGATTGCATTGCTTTGGAGACTAGCGGCGGAGGCAAAAAACCTTCATTATCTCCGAAATCACGGCAACTGAAAGCTTTGCGCCCACTGAGTGGCTTCGCCGTGCCTCCGGGATGAGCCCACCATTGCTCAAGCTATGTGATGACGTCACAATGAAGCCCCAAGTTTCGGCGACCTGCGATGTCATAGTGTGACGCCACCATACTACGATGAAGTTTCGCATCACTCTTGTTTACGTAGTGGATTCCGACGGTCGCCATCTGAATTCGAAGAGGCATCTAAAGATTCCGTCTTAATAGCTAGGCCACCACCTTTCGCAAAGATCGATTTTGGCTAACGGTCCATTGGGGGAAAATGTGCACTATTGGAAGGAAGAGTCGAGCTCCTGCCAAGAAACTAGCTCCGTCAGCTCGACATTCAATTCGTTTGCAGGTACGAAAAGTTCGAGTCGAACACGGAGAACGGCGTGGCCTCGGAGCTGGTGATTCCGACGACAGACAGGAGCGACGCGGCCCTCTACACCTGCGTCGCCAAAAACGAGTACGGCAGCGACGAGAGAAACATCAAGCTGCTCGTCGTCGGTGAGCTATATTACTGTGTCGTTATTTATTTACTTTTAGTTGAAACACTTCAATCAAAACTACATGTTTAATCGAGGTCTGGTCATCGCATCCGCAGAGGTCCCGTCTCAACCGCTGGACCTTCGTATCCTGGAAGTCTGGAGCCGCAAAGTGAACGTCATCTGGTCGGAGCCGTACAGTGGGAACAGCCCCATCAACAACTACATCGTCCACTACTGGAGGGACAAGGGTATGACGCTCAAAATTCTTCCTGGATGACCTCACGGAATCGTCGGAAAGGAGCAACAAGAATTCTTAAGATAGTGCTCCTACTAGCAATATTAGTTATTCTGCACAGTGCCATCACAACCCGGTAAAAACACATTCAGCGAGAGCCCACGGTGAAGACAGACATTTGGTATTGGAAATATCCTGTCATAAACTATACACACACTCAGTCACAGATGCAAGCTTTGTTAAAAAGTCAGAACTTGCACAAAACTCGCAGCTGTTCAAAGCAAGAAGAATGCGATAAAGATCAGGTGTGCTGCTCTCACGAACATTCATTTCTTATATACTCTTCATTTGTTGTTGCAACTGAAGTCGAAGCCACTCATCACTTGACGAAGTAGAGGCAATGTTCGCGAAGCAGCTGAATTACTGACGCGCACTTTTATTGCCTACATCGAACGTACATAGCCGGTTCATTGATACTAGAAACATCGTTATTTGGACATTTTGACGCTACAACGGCTATTTTAACCCGAAAAACTCTGCCTTTATAGCTGTGGCAAGAGTTACCGAAGCCAAAAAAAAAATTCTCAATGAAACACAACAGGCCTGCTTTTATCTCCAGCTTAGAATCACAGCTCGGAAGCCCCTCAGCTAACTCCGAAAATACCAATTTGCATTGTTACAGCACGCTCATAAACACACTTGATCTTCTCTCTCTCATCGCTGTGCGTTTTGCGTGCCATACTCTGACACAAAGCGCAAAATGAAATCGAGGACGCGACACCCATCGTTGTTACGCGACCCCTATACTCCCAAATAATAAAATCGTACGCTCACTCCGATCATTGTATTCAAATTCGCGCTCATCTAAAATCAGCGGATGTTTGCACCGAGTGGTAATCGTGCAACTCCCCATTCATACAAAGGCCACTGCCTCTCACGCGCGCCTTGCGTTTGCCTCGCAGACGGCGCTCATCGCCTCATGGAGCAGAGCGTGCCGAGCAGCCAGACTTCGGCCATGATCAGCGAGCTTCATCCGGGCGCTTCCTATTCTCTCACCGTGACCGCCGAGAACGAAGTGGGTCAGGGTCCACCCTCGGACCCGGTGCGCTTCCTCACCGCCGAAGAAGGTGAGTCAGCACGCCCTGCGTGCAATATGCATCACAAAGGCAGGCAAATCTCGCTAGCGTTTCAACACGTTACGCACCCGCGTACAATCGCTCACTCTCGAAGGTGGCCCGGACCAATTCGCACCTGCCTCGCAAGCCGGTCCCAACCTCGCACGTCCCTGAAAACTGCCCTGTACCATTGCCAACAACTCCCGTAACCTTGAAAATGACTTAAGCGGTGGTGCGCTGCTATGATGGTCCGTATAAGTTCACAGAGTCGGAGTAGTAGCTGCCAGGAAGGTAATGAATGGTGAAATTGCTTTCGGTATTTATGATAGTGGCCTAGGCTACTTTCAGTCGCCGTTCACGGACAGGCTTTGCGTGACTTCACAACCATCGCTCTTTCACTGAAATGAACGGCCGATGGAACGATAAAGAAACATAAACAGCCGAAGAAATGCTATATAATGATGATCGATGGCATTCAAGGGAGCAAGGTTTTGCTTACGGCTAAAGAGCACCAATACAAATGAGGAGGAGCAGAGAAAATTATTGAGTGGATGGAAATGCGTGAGGAATGGGAGTGAACAGCTGTAAAGTAGATGTAGATGGGCTAAAAACATGCGCACTAAAAAGTATAAATGCCGAAATTATGAATACGACGCGAAAGGTGAAAGTCAAGTATGGCTGTAAGCTACCCTAAAGGGATCATAGAATAAAATTGTGACAGTGATACGCCAAGTGCCATACGGCTGTCGAACACATGACAGGCAATCAAACGATGCAAGAGTACGAAACAGAACGAATGCGCCTTGAAGGCCTCTGAGCTAAAAAAGCCCGATGATGCAGCCGATTTGTTTTAATGCAACTACCGAAGAAGCAACCTACGTTAACAGGCCGTGCGTACTTTAAGGCCGAGCCTTCCTGTAGAGGCAATATTTGGAAGGGGACATTTTACGACATGCTCAAATAAGTAATGCCACCTCTGCCATCGCCTACTTTATTGTTACTTTTTTTCATTGAGAGCAACATAAAACCTCCCTAATTTGTGGTATATGTTTACGTTGCATTCAGAGCCCGGTGGATCACCAACGGACGTCTGGGCCGCTGCCAAGGGACCTACATCCATCGCCGTTTCGTGGAAGGTATTCTGTTGCATCTATCCCTTTCCACGGACGTAGCGCATCGCTTTTCCTTCGAGGTACTGAATGCACGCCAACCTGTTGTGCCGGTAACATAAATCAGAAGACAATGAAACGTTCCCTATCGACACAATAAACGGCTATAAAACACGTGCTTCAAGCACAATGTCTTTATTGTATTCCTAGGCTCATACGTGTACGCGTGTATGTGCTGATGTCTCTCTCTCTCTCTGTGTGTACACGTATAGATCAGCTAGCGTTCAACTTTGATATTCTAGCAGGTCAAACCGTTGGCCCTGATCAATCTCATCACGTACTCATCCATACTAATGCCGAGAGATTATTCAATACAAATTAATCCGACGAAGCGTTAACAGGCATCACATAGAAGAATACAACGTGCACATTAATGTTTTAATTCGTAAGAATTAGGTGGCACAAAGTGCGAAAAGTGCACAAGTTGGAGGGAACCTAAATGTCGACATGTGACTGGCCTGCCGTACTTCCTGGATTACAACCAGCGCTATTCGTTATCGAGGCAAATATGTGTGATTGGGCACAATGCTAATGCATCTGTCTCGCATTTACTGCGAATTGCCTAATAAATCTTTTTCTTTCTTTTTCGCATAGCGTTAGTTTTCGTGAGATTAGGATAACGTGCGACAAACCATATCACGGTCACTTTTAGAGCTCACAATAAGAACACTGACTGATAAGACAGAAGCGGACACATTTGGAAGTTGGAAATGTCGGAACTTAGTTTTGTATTCACATCGTTATTTTCAGTCCTTGTTGCTATTGCACGCTATAAAAGTGAACATGAGTTACCAACATGCTACCAAGCAGTAACTATATACTTCAGCTAATCACGCGTTGCTGCGCCTTGTCATGTTATCACTCGGTATTTGTAGCCCCCACCACGAGACACCTGGAATGGCGTACTAAAGGGCTACTACGTGGGTTACCGGGCGGCCGACTCCAGCCAGCAGCCGTACTCGTTCAAGACGGTCGAGACGGTGGTCAACGGGTCTCAGGAAGTCACACTCGTGGGTCTCACTAAGTCGTCGCGGTACAGCGTCATCGTCAAAGCCTTCAACACCATCGGAAGCGGACCGCCCTCGGAAGCCCTGCTCGTACGCACGTTGGATGGTGGTTAGTACAGAACACAAATCAATTCTGAATAGAGCCTAAGGTCCTATGATTTAATGCATTCCAGTAACGGGGAGTTTTGAGTTCGTTTTTGCTTATTTGAGTGATTTAGTAATATGTATAGGCTGCTACTAACTAAACCCCTAAATGTTATGACTGCATGGAGCTGTATGCGCAAGTATATACATTCAGGGTGCCCTCTGTCTCTCCCATTTATATATGGTTTGCTTCCGCAAAACGCGGTCATATGGTTTGCTTCTAGAAAACGCGGTCATGCTTAAGTCCGAAAATTCTGGCCGTCTCATTAAGTTAACGTATCAGTGCGCAGACTGAAACAGTACTTAAATTCTGAACATAACTCCTGAAGTTACACATCTCCGTTAGACTCATATATGCTTCGCCATATTACACACACGCTGACAGTGTCAGGATACAAAGCGTATGCTCATTATGCACTAATGTTTGAGCGCCCCGTATCATTATTCCTGCAGATGTGCCACTTCCTCCGGCACTGACCCTGATTTCCAGCACCGACTCTGCCTTCAAGGTGAAGTGGACTCACTCGAAGGCCACCGTCGCTCCCGTAACAGGTACATCCGTCGAAAATTCCTGCGGCCAATAAAACATAGAAATATGGCTCGAGATACAAAATGATTAACGAATTGATCGATTGATTAATTTTATGAGTTAGTGAGTGATGAGTGAGTGAGTGAACGAGCATGTTTATTTAAAAAGATTTCGGTACTTTATGAAGCGCTTAAATGTACACAGCGCGAAGCTGAATGCATTTTTGTTAGAACTGTTAATACTAAAGGTTTTGTTAAATACACGAACGGTCAAATACTGAGTGCATTTGAAGTGCATGCATTTACGCTTTGGAATTTGAAAATGAATGCAATGGCTTATTATTATTATTATTATTATTATTATTATTATTATTATTATTATTATTATTATTATTATTATTATTATTATTATTATTATTGCTGTTGTTGTTGTTGTTGTTGTTAACAGGTTCATTTTTTTCGTCAAATCAATGAAAGCATCGTCGTGACAGAATGCTTCAGTAGTCAGAACCTATGCAATGCGACTCCTTACAGCACCTTTTCAATAGCCTGCAAGAAATGAGGCAAAGCTTATTTTATGCAAACGAAAGCTAAGCAAAGTATGCCCGCAAGAAAACACCAATAACACATGTCGACCAAGTGTGGCGTTCTCCTTGAAAGTCAATATACCAAGTAGCCTATCCTTCCTCCCTTACCAGGCTACACGCTGCACTACAAGAAGAACGCCGGTCCCTGGCATCATATCCCGGTCGTGGCATCGGATGACACCAGCTACACGCTTACTGACCTGGACGGAGGTGCGACGTACAAGGTGTACCTCACTGCCTCCAACCAGTTTGGTCGCGGGTCCGGTAGCGAAGCCATCATCATCAACACCACTAACCACGGTATAAGCACTCTTTGTGAAACACGTCACGTTATTCAACGTGTATCTTGTGTAGGCGTCTCCATTTGTGCAAAGAAACGACGAAGAAATAGCGGGGGGTATGCTTCCTTGCTATATTGACAAAGCACTGAGCGTATTCGCGCGCTACCATCGTCCGCCAGGCGAAACGGTAGCTAAACGTAGTTGCTTTACTATAACACTAGCATTAAAAATAACGTTTTGTGAAGTAATCAAAGCGCGAAGTTTACACCTAGACACAGCGCTCGTGTATATAGGGCACAGAAATTCAATCGCTCCAGTGAAGTAATAAAAAAAAAAGCTTGAGCTCGACAGAGATCAATGAACCTTCCTTTTGCTGGCCGCTGAGTGAAGATTTCTAGCGAGAAATTGGTTACAGAATGTCTATTGGTTGTGATGAAGTTTACGAGAGGGCAATGACACCGTCATAAGGCACAATATATAAAGTGGCCCAATTTACTTGAACCTATTCATTTCCTTATCAGACGTCGGCTTTAAAGCAATGCAGGGCACCAGTATCAAGCAAAAAAGTAAGGACAAGAAAGAAAGAAAGAAAGAAAGAAAGAAAGAGAAAGAAAGAAAGAAAGAAAGAAAGAAAAAGAAAGAAAGAAAGAAAGAAAAGAGAAAAAAGAAAGAAAGATAATTAATACTCGGTTGGCGGTCAACGACTGAACGAGTCGACCCCAATCAAATACCCGTATAACTAGAGTATTAGGACTCAGTAAAATTTTATTACGTGATTCGACAGCATTCAACCGAGGTCTTTTAGCACGAAACATCTGCTTGGCGTAACCGTGATGGGTTTCAACAACGTGTCCTATTGCTGCGCAGGATACGACCGTAATTGGGTATTCTACAAAGATCCCTCTCTGCTGGTTCCTGCTGCATCCTTCCTCATCGCCATCCTCGTCGTCATCACCGTAGTCACCGTTTGCATCAAGAAGACCAAAGCGCACAAGAACTTTGAGAAATGTGAGTACTTATTACCATATTTACTAACAGTGATGCTAATTAGCCCTAGTAAGGATGAGCAGAACGCAAAGATTACCTTCCTTACTTACAGTGATGGGAAGTAGCCCTAGTAAGGATGAGAAGAACGCAAAAATTACCATCCTTACTCACAGTGAGGCGAAGAGCCCTAGTAAGGATGAGCAGAACACAAAAAAAGTAGTGAAAATATTCGAATGAGCCCTTAGTGTTACATTTGTTAGAGAAGCCTACATCGTAACACAGAAAGCCGTAAGCAAAGAATTTGTAGATAAAGCTTGAACAAAAATAAAAGTGATACCGTGCGCAGAAGTAGACTCACACAGTGACCTTATAAAAGGGGTGTTTCCTTATTAAAGTCCACCGACAAAAAGTGGTCTTCCTTCCATTTGTGCAATGTTTGTTTTTATTAAAAAATAACACAGAAACTACGACTCCACACTGCTGAAGATAGTAACTCCAGATCAGAGTAAAGAATAAAACTTTACTTACACATGGCTCTGGCACGGTTGACAACAGTTATGACTTAATTCCGCTAAAATGTCCCAAAAATGGCTCACTTCATGCTGGCAATGAAGTTCGCGTTGTGCGACGCATTTTTTTTGTAAATTTCGTGTTCTCGTTCTTCTCCTACATTTATACTGCCTAGCTTGCCACGGCTACGTTTACAATTGTTGACTGTGTTTAGCTAAAATTTCACATATGTTTACGCATATACGCATAAAAAAACACTACTCTGGCGTATTGTTTTATAATGGGGAAGTAAGGACAGCTCCTAACCGTACGCTCACAGCCCTGGAAGCGGAGAAGCGCCAGAGCTACGGCGAGGTGACGCAGCAGCAGCAGCGCTACATCGACGTCACAGAAAAGCGCAACCGCTCCGACTACGCCACCATCCAGAGCCGGAGGAGCCTCTCCGGTAGCTACAAGATCGAGGAACTACGCTCGGCGGCACGAAACAGGGGATACAACACGACGGACGTGAGTCAGAATATCTCGTTCCATTACCACAAATTGCGGCGATACCACCTGCTAAACCACACATGCCGTATCTTTTCCTTCTTCTGAAAAGAGCCAAGTCCATTTAAACTAACACAGAAAAAAATGCTTTTTCCAACTAACAATAAGGTGGCACCTGCTCTAAACTTTTTGGGCAGTATGCTTAAACGCCAAAATACCTTTATTGCATATGTCGGCTGTAAATATAATGGCCCACTATCATCAGTATTCATTGATTGATTTGTGGGGTTTAACGTCCCAAAACCACCATATGATTATGAGAGACGCCGTAGTGGAGGACTCCGGAAATTTAGACCACCTGGGGTTCTTTAACGTGCACCCAAATCTGAGCACACGGGCCTACAACATTTCCGCCTCCATCGGAAATGCAGCCGCCGCAGCCGGGATTCAAACCCGCGACCTGCGGGTCAGCAGCCGAGTACCTTAGCCACTAGACCACCACGGCGGGGCCATCAGTATTCATTACGGAGTAAAATTCAGATTTGGCTCTTATAGATGGGAACATTTTATGAGGACATGAATCAGCTCGTAAAAGGAGTCTAGACAACATGAAACGAACGATATGGCAGCGGTTTGTGTCAGTGTTAACACCATCCCTGACTTTCCATCGGGGTCGTGCTTTGTTGCATAGAAAAGTCCTAAGTAAAAGGTGCACTATTCTGGATTGTCTTCTGACGCCCTATTCTTCACATCTATTAAAACCCTTTAAGAAATGCTTCAACGCTTCTTTTTAGCTCGTTTTCTGTCACGCCGATTCGGAACCCTTCTTCAAGGATTAGATTTGTGTCCAACATCTTCGTTTCAGCTATCCTCCATTTCAATTAAACCGTCTTAAAGCTAAATAAGGACATAACACTGTCACGCTGAACACCCCCTCCCCTCCAAAAAAAAAACATGGTTGATCCCCCGTCATAGGAATCGGTATAACACGAAAGTATAACGTCTCCTTACAGAAGTCATTGATATAAGAGAGCTCATACAATGTCTGCTGGTTTTCGACAGCCAAAACACCGTTTTTCGCAAATGCATCCTCGTGGACGCTTGGCGATACATCTCGATACCGACGACTAACGTCCATGATTAATCATTTATTATTGATTAAACACTCCCTAGTGGTTATGGGTGCCAGGGGTAGCTGTAGTAGTTAACAATGAGAGCGGAACCAAAGAAAGCGGCGCGACAGCCATTAGAGCGAGACTGTCCCCCGTATTCACAAACGCTCCTGGACTCGACTTTAACCCTTCACTTGACAGAGTTGAGCAGTGCTCCACTACTAGGCTGAAAATGACGCTGCGCTACTGAAGAAACGCAGCAGATTATCCTTGATATGCAGTGACTTGCCGTTCTTAGAGATGGCGCTTCCGTCGGCTTTCTCAAGTGAAGGTGAAGCGTTGAGTGAAGGGACGTTCTAGAATACGGGGGGTGAGTGTACGCCACACTTGGGCTAAGGTCTCCTACACTCACGGCATGTTAGAGTTACTAAACGCCACTGCCTGATTAGAGGAAAACTCAACGCACGTTGTGTCTTCTCTGTCAAGCTATGCAACACCACCAAGACTAGGCGGTGGAACATCCAGACTAGGAACATCCAGGCGAAGCAGGTGCATTGCTCTATGCGTTGCAAAACTATTTTTGGTATGGACGGACACTATGAGCCTCGCCGACGCTTTCTGTAATGCTGCCACCTGGCAGTGCTTTAAGGCGTTGACGAAATCGCCGTCCTAATTTCGGAAATACACCGAATAGGGCCGACGCGTACAAACGACGCATTGAAGAAACTAATCGTGGATGGCACGGTCATTACGCCTTATTACATTTTACCAAGAGTACTTTCGTAGGGCAGTGGTAGATATAAAAGCCGCGTTTTTGAAGCCTACAAAGTATATGACCATGGCGCAGTGGAGACATTGCCCGGCAGCTGTTGTCGCCAACTGAGAGGTCGTGTGTTTGACTGCCGCAGTGAAGGTTTTTTTTTCTTTGTCTTCTCATGTGTTATTTTTAGACGTCAGTTCCGCGACAGAAGTACGCCACTGAAATTGTGGTGGAACTCGGCATAAAACATTTTCGTGTTAAAGAAAAACATTAGAAGAGAAAAAGAAGTAGGAAAGTCTACCTTCTAATTTTTTACTCGATTTTTCTACTGCAACGTCATGTCTATTAGTAGGTACCACCTGACCCAATCGTGGTACAAAGCTTGATAGGAAAAAAAAAACTAGGACATAAGTATTTGAATACCGATTTTTCACAAGGAAAATATACGTAGGCGCGCTTTGGCATCCTCTGAATTCAAAGATCCAGAAACCAAATTTTCCGTAAGAAAATAATAAACGTGCGCTACTTACCATTTTTTTAATATTTTGCCCAATTGCTTTCGGCACGATATGAATACTAAGATGCGTACCCAAATTCTTCTTGAGTAAGAGAATAATAAACGTGCGTTACTAGTTGCAAGCTGTCATATTTGCAATTTTTTCACAATTGTTTTGCTTTGTTTTTTTTCTCCCTCTTCTCTGCAGGCCAAGGACAGGCGGCGCTCGTCTCTTCGCAAAAGCAGCGCGTCCTCCCACGTTTACGACAGCGCGGCGTGATTCTCCCGCAGAAGACGCCAGAAGAGCTGCTGTTGATTGCTTCAATACTGTTGAATTTGATCTCGTCTGTTATTCTAGTCAGGCTCGTGCCGTACAAGCACATTATGTTCCGATATCAGTACTTAAAATATTTCTCCCCTCACTGCCCTCACGTTAAACCACATGTAATTTTCTCCAGAGGATAATCTTGATGTGATTCGCCATCTCAAAGCACTAGAGAGTCCAGTCTCTACGCCAAACCTTGTTTCCTCCTATAAACCTACATGCATGAAAGTATTGGTGGTAGGAGTCATAGGATGACTACAGCAGACCGAAAAAGACAGCGATTTGGAAGCGTCGAAAGATGATAAGGGTACTTTGTTTTTCGAAAACAGTTCAGCAGATGTGTTAAAGAAGCGAAAGAGATTTTATGAACCACCAAGCAATAGAGAATTCCTATAACGTGTCTCTATGGCTAGACTGCTTATAAACAATTCGTATCATGCTCCAAGTCCCTAAGCGACTATGTATATGATGAGTGTCACCAAATGTTCTAGTCATACGTCGTGATATTAATTAGGATTTATCATTCCTTTCATGAGTAATACTTCATGCTTCGTGTTGAACGCCCTGGTCCCATGTTCTATATGATGAGCATCACCAAATCTAGTAGTCATATGTTTTTATAAAATATTGAATCTTTATCGTTCCTTGCTTGAGTAACATTTTATGCTTCGTGTTGTGTGCAGCGCGTTAGTTGTGTTTGTCTGCGCTTTGGTGTCTCGTGGAACGTCTAGTTTTGAGACCACACTCGATGCTTGTTGCGAACGTCTTCTGGTGTATACGTGTTTCAGGGTGACATCATGCGTGATTTTTGTTTTACTAGTTTCAAAGAACTCGAATGTGGTAAGGAGGATGCTCTAACATCAGGCTCTATCTAAAGTTTGATGATAAAAATTTTAAGAAAATTTCGCACGTAAAGTTATCGGTGAAGTGGTTCGGCTTAAACATGCTGTTACTTTCACGAAGATAGGACAGTGTGACCGTAAAGACTACTTGAACGTGCAGCTCGAAGGTCAACATATGTGGATACTAGTTTAAGTAACCTTCTCTTTTCTCTAGTGTACAGTACGAAATAACCATTTGTGTGGCGATATGTTATTATAGTTAGTAAGGATAGCAGCGTCGAAGTGTGAAATGGTTCCCACAGTACGTTTTTCCACAATCTTTTAAGGGGCCCTGCAGCGCTTTTTAAGCCTTGCCAGAAAACGCTGCCATGCGCGGCACATGTTTTCAAACTCTCGATCAGCAAAGTTTACAATTCTCAAAGTCAGCTAAACCTTTGCCACTTCCTTTTCCAAATAACGCCACATAACCAAATGGCCACGCTGTATACCCAAGTTCATGGCTATTGGCTGATTGGGGCATCGTGAACTGCGTAGTTACCGCGACCACCACAGGAGGCCGCCACGGGCCCACGCTAATGATCCTAGTGAAAGTAAGCGGGGCGTTCGAAGGAAAAGAAGGGTGATCAAGATCATGACATGCGCATGACGCAACTCCTTTCATCCCTGCTAGCCTCCCTATTTAGCTTCTAGCACGCTCACCACGACGAGAAATTAGAGAGAAAGTACCGCGTGCAACAAATGATAAATTTTTTTTGCAAAAATTGTTTTGCGGCGTTCGATTCGTGAGGCAATGAATCCATTTGATGGTTACTTGGAAAAGTGTTGCCGGGCCCCTTTAATTTACAGTGCTAGAGTAATTTCATGTGTAAGTTATCTTTTTTGTCCGCTATGGCCAACGTGATCTTGCCAACACAAGCCATTACTTGCTCAACAAACAATTTACGTGCTTCTCGATGTACATTTATTTGTGCAATTCACAGAGTGCTAAAAGATCTACCTGAGATGTTTCGGTGGTACAGCGCAGGAGTGAATTAAATGCTCAATTATACAGTAAAACGCGTTGTTTTAGACTTATTTTACAATTATTACTGTTTAGTTCTGATCAACATTGCCAAGTTACGTCACATTGCAGGGTAACGAAGAGTCACGTGGACGAAAATACCAAATTACCGTGTGCCAAGTATACCTAACATTTCAGCCTCATATTAGTAGAAATGACTCACAGTAATCGTGTTAAAATTTGTTCGTTCAGCGATACATTGGAACATCGATTCATCCTCAAGATTCGGGTCAGAAATTAAAAGATAATTTAATGAGGCCACGTGAACTACGCGCGAGGTTAAATAGCAAAATTTTTTTACACCGTATGGTTCTGCAAATACACGCCAGTCATACAAAGACTACTTCGAAGATGTTCACATGTGTGAGTAATAAAGGAGTTGCTTATTTGACGAATGCACTGAACAAAGGCAGCTGAACGTTAGGTTTTGAGCAACTAATGCACGCAACCATTGCTACCGAAAGCTTCACAACTTGCGCAACATTCGCTGCCATGTCGAACAAAATAGTTCAGCGATATACCCTTTTCGTGCACTATATTATGACACATGACTAAGGAGATTAAAGGGGCACTGAAACAAAATTTCACGGCCGAGACTGCCTGCGAGATCGATTCCCGAGAACATGCGTACATAATCTCCAAAATATCAACAGCGAATACAGCTTGGAAGATCCTTTCAATTATTTTGAAATTTGCGTGAGCGATCAACTCCATCGCGCTACTGACACCCTCGAAGGGCACCCTTGGAAACCTCCTACTTCCCTCACGTGACCACGCTGCAGCAAGTTATGACGTCGTCATAGCCACCATTTTTCTTCGGTCGCGTTTGCTCCAGCAGACTCGGCAGCTGCTCGTGAGTCCGTGGCCACGGCGCACAAGTTGAGAGTTGTGTGTTTGATAACTATCATTGCTCTCCCATTTCCTGTTCGAAAAAAAAAACTTCTTGATGCGAACCACGCGGAAGTATGTCACAGTTCGGCGGGCTGATATGGTCGAGCATTGCACCCGCTAGGTTTTTACAGTTGTACCCGGTGGCTTGTCGTTTTTGTAACCGAAACTGACACTGGTCGGTAATAACGAGCCTGTAACTAATTATCTGTCGCACTGCTGAAAACGAAGGGTCGCGTTATGGCTATCAGGCTTCCCGCAACACATTGTAGCAAATAATAATAATAACAACAATAATAATAATAATAATAATAATAATAATAATAATAATAATAATAATAATAATAATAATAATAATAATAATAATAATAATAATAATAATCGTTATTATTATTATTATTATTATTATTATTATTATTATTATTATTATTATTATTATTATTATTATTATTATTATTATTATTATTATTATTATTATTATTAAAACGCGAGGGCAAAATTTTTGTGTCAGTACCTCCTCAAAATTTCACTCTACATTCAGTTAAAGCCATATGCCGAAGCATGCTGATCTGAAGTACAGCTTGCTTACAGGTAGCACTGACTTCACAAGAACTTAAGAACAAACAATAGTAATGACTGCGCTTATACTTCATTTTATCAAAACATCATTTATATTTAGGAAACAAATCACAAACACACACAAACAGAATATTTCATCTTTTAGGAGGGACACAAGCATTATCTGTGTTCGAACTAAACTTGTTTGTGTCCCTGTCAAGTTCATTGTACCTTGTTATTGTTGCGTCATAGTTCCGTTTCTTTGCTACATTATTTCGCCGCTACAGATGTTCGATATTTATAAACAGTCGTTTGTAGATATTGAAGTGATAGCCTCGAGCCTGCTGCTCTTCAGTCATGGTGGTTGTTGCACAAGTGCTCATTATTATGACAATTACTTTAACTAAGTGCGCGGTAGACCGTTGATCAGTTAAGCTACGTAAAGCTGTTGTTTCCTTACCCTTTCCCGAAAATGCCACAACGACATTCAAGATGTGACCAAGACCTGTACAGTTCAGTGTAATAAACTTATCGAACCCGGTATGTTTGCGTTTGTACTGCGTGCATGATATGCTTGAAGCAATAGCGAAATCATGAAGAACCGAAACAGAATGCTTAAAAATACGCTACTCATAACTTGATAAGACGAAAGCTGCACAAGAGGGCTACAGATGCAAGTGCACATCACATCCTTATGCGTTAAATCTACAAAATGTAAACTGTTCAGACTCATGTAGAATGTGTAAACGAATATATAACGCCTGTAGTCATTGTACTCTTTGATGTACTAATAAGGCTGTCATGAACGACAGCCATTGCCAAATTTGAGCCCGGACGTTTTTAGTGCCAAAGGAAATAATATAACGCTCATTGGATCTTGAAAAACGCCGCGGCTTGCCTGCGAGCCTGTAGAGGGTACTTCACTGTAAGCAAAGTGACCATGTGGGGAAGCCAAACAAGCGAAACCGGGCATATGTGAGATTTGAGCGTGATGCAGTTAGTTTTGATTGTCTGTTAATTTTCAGTAATGTTAGATATAAGGAAATAAATTCCACCCATAAAATCATTCTTTTTAAAATGATGACAAAAAGAATTTATAGGCGCATTATAAGTTCCTCACGTGAAACGAATGCCGCAGGGGTATGAAGCGCAGCAAGATAAAGACAGCAGGATCTGTTTATACCACGGAGCAAAAATAGTAAGAGAACAATTTTCAAGCTTAGCACAAATTATCATGTGCACTGACCGTTATAATGTAGTTAACTGTATTAAAACACCTAGCTTTGAGCCGCAAAACCATAGAAACTAATTCATTCATTGACATTAAACTTAGTAGGTGCCGAATAGAAACGAAAAAAATCAATCAACCAATACATTAGTAATTATTCAGTTATTTAATTAAAAATGAACCCTTCAGAAGCTCATGAGCGTTGTTATCGTAAGCATACATACGTGCTTCATTCCACTGGCATAATCCAATTACCTAATTAGCACGGAAAGAGATGAAATGGTTTCCGTTACTACGTAAACCCGAGAATTTCTTCTTTTTTAAAAAAGGAAACAATAGACAACCATACACTTTTTTCCTTCTTTTCGCATCCACGTGTAGCCATCAGAGAACACACAACAAAAACAATAAAGAACAAACAAATAGAGAAAGGTGGCCTCACACCAAAACAAGGACACGGCTGTGCTCGTAGATTTGATAAAGCTATCCATGCGTTAAATCGACGGCGGCAGAAGCACAGCTCCTCCACAAATGCAGCGACGAACCGATCTTAAACGAGAGAAATGCACGCGGCCGCAAACGATGTCACCGACCACGTTCGCGCAGCGCGGAAGGGCCATTCAGACGTTTGGCAGGCGCCGAGCAAGGCCAGTGGGCCACGGACCCGGAGCAGCGCAGCAGCGTCGATGTTTTGAAAGTCGCACGTGGACCACCGATTTCCTCATTTCCCCTTCCAGACCATCCCTCACTCGTTTTATGTTCTTGTGTTCCTATCTCTCACCGGAGGTTTCCATGGTTACCACCGGTGAGCCACCGGCGGCGGGAGGCCACGTCATAGACACGTCATAAGTCGTAAGCGGAAGCCAAGCGAGCCACACCCTATTATCGATTTTTCAGTCAGCCGCGATGGTAGCGCCTGATTCCCGTTTACTTTTCGGTCTATGAGGTGTCAATATAGTAAGGATCACGTTTCCTTTTATAGCGGTCAGTAAAATTGCGCAACTGCGAAATAGTATTGATCGAAATCAGCAGTTAGTTGAACTGGTGAAGAAATTTATTTTCCAACTCATTTTTCGCCTTCATTATAGACGGGAACTGGCCGCCTCCGATGAAAAACGACATAGGCGCCACACGTAGGATTTCTTTTAAACTAAAGAATTCTTGATAATCTTTTCTTCGACACACGTTCAGAACCGTACAGCCAATAACACAACGCTTTCACATGCAAAGTCACCACATATATGTCAATTTGCTCAGAAACATAGTTGTAAATGAAAATTAAAACGTAAGCGCAGCAACTCGTGATGGTTTTAAAAACATGTAACGCAAGATGAGCATGACGATATTCGAGCATGGTATAAACAAGCAAGTAATTCTTACCATCGTTTCGTCTCTTTCGTCCATCAGGTGATAATATATGATTTTGCTGCGATTTAGCAGAGTCGTTTTGAAACGCCTGGTGGCAATATTCGGCGACGCGAAAACGAAGCGGGCGCCATCTGTCACTTCAAAGCGGAGGTGCACAGCCGCGTGGTGGCGGGTCGATCAGTGGAGAAACCGAAATCGAAACTCGGTCCGCGCGCGCTGTTGGTGCGGCTTTTCATCGGGGCTAAATGCAAATTTTCACCGGTCAAGTCATGTAACAAAAGTTTCCATCGAACACTACAGTCACTGCAGGGCTAAAAAAAATGTGAGGTCCTCGAAATAGAAAAGGTTAAAGTTAACAAGCCCTCGCGTGTTCTGTTACACCTAAACAACCTTTTACATGTCAGAAAATGTTCCTTGCCACAAAAAAAAAGCCATAATTTTGTTGGTTCCCAGAGAAACATCCCGCTTCATCGTTCACGGAAAGGAAAAGTGACGCAGGCCACTCTTTTACATTTTGGGTTGTTCTGGCGATGGCGGCATTTTGCTTTGCGTTGCGAAAGTAATTTCAGTCAACATTTCATAGCGAATTGATAAACTGCATCATCACGTGGCCTTGAAACACTTTTTTTAATTCGTTTGTAATACTTACGTTACTTAATCAAGATGGTTCCACGCAGGGCATCCAACGATACTCTTTTTAAAGAATGTTGCTTTAACAACACCACAACAACAACAACAACAACAACAACGACGACGACGACAACAACAACAACAACAATAATAATAATACTAATAATAATAATTTTATAGGTAGTAGTAGCAGAAGCATGATTTCTATAATTATTACACTAAAATAAAATAAAAGTGATGAACAATTCGTAAGTTCTGAGTTCTGCTCTTTCGGGAAGCTTAAAAGAACGTCAGTCAAAGACACTGCTTTAGGCGCAGTTATTCTGCAAACCATTCATTAGTAAAACATATCCAGGTTAAACTGTTGCTGCTTGTGAGAATTCAAGTGCCTTGGTTAAAACCCGCGCTTAAAATAGATTGAAAGCGACGGAACCCTCTCCAGTTTTCCTCACAAGGAAGTAAAAATGTGTGAAAGAGACGAGGACATATTAAAAATGAACACGAATGAAAGAAACCTTGAGGGAGCTACAAGTTCACCGGTAGGAGAGTGGAGTGCAAATATCAAGTAATTAAATAACACACATGGACTTGGGGTATTTCGGTAATACTCGGTTAACGTTTTTATTAAGCTGTAGCAAGTCACAATACACAGAGCAATGCCTTGAAAAAAGCTGTGTTCGCGAAAGTAAACGTGCTACAAAAAGGCGTTATAATTAAATGTAAGACACTTGCGGTTGCTCACCTCCAATCTATATCTGAAGGGCGGAAGGGTGCGAAAAATAATTCGAAAACACGGCACAAAATGCGGTATCAGAACCACGGAAAGCGGCAGTAATAGTTCACACAGTGGCACCAGGGTGGCGCTAGTTCCCTTTGCAGTAGCCAACCCAGAATACAGACCTCCAGGATGCAGCAGTGACGCCATTGGTACTACTCGCTCGTAGAGCGGCTCAGACGCGCATACATGTTTGGTACGCCTGAAGCTAGCACTTCTTCAAGCTATGGAATACACAGTCACGACCTTAGGATTTTTAGTCATCATGAGCATTCCTCAGGTACATCGCTGTTCGCGACCAGGTAAGTGCAATTGTTTAAATGTTAGCGGATGTGTGCGCCTCACAAACGCTACGACTGGTAATATATATACATGATCGAAGTGACAGGTCCATTAACGGCAAACGTTCTCTTCTGTGCCCATGAATATCTAATATGAGCATCGCTATGAATTGCACAAAATTAACAAAATGCCTCGCAGTTCAACCCAGTAATTTAAAGGTCATAATGATTTTACGCCCGGTAGCGATTAGCGTCCACTTGTCCAGACTGATTGTGGGTTTTGGTGGGCGAACGGGATCAGACGACAAATTCTGCGGTTGCGCTTTTTTTCAAGGTTCGTGGCAGCCCCTATGGCACAGACGATATTCGTGCAAGCACTCGAAGATACATTTCTCAAGCAGGTCTCAGGGCTTCTCTCTACAGAGTGAAAAATCATACGAAGCACATGTTTTTGGCAATGAATACGCCTTTCCAGGCACACTTAATAAGGCATCGAATATTTTTTTTTTCACATTCATCCAGTTCCTCCGAAGATATCGCCCTTCTCGTTCACAAACAACGCGAGTGTGGGTCAGCGAGGAACAGCTACATGCACAGCCAGCGAAGGCGATCGGCCGCTCACTTTCCGGTGGCTCAAGAACGGACGCCGGCTTGAAGGAAAGGACGGCACTGTGACCGACAACGTCGATTTCTCCGTGCTGAAGATAGAATCGCTGGACGTGGAGAGCTCCGGGAACTACACGTGCGTCGTGACCAACCTGGTGGGCTCCGCGTCCCGATCCGCTACGCTCACAGTTCACGGTGGGAAACAGTTTACGTCCCCTGTTATTTACACGGCTAGTCAGAGCAAACGGTTCGATCCCCTTGTCCATTTAATTTCCTAGCACCACCCCGATGGATTCAGGAGCCTACGAATGCAGTTGCGACGTGGGGAGAGACAGTGCGAATACCCTGTCAAGCGTCTGGCCATCCCGCACCTACGATTATTTGGACGAGAAACGGTATGTACAACACAAACTGTACAGCAGCGTTAACGCGACGAATGCGTTATAATTTTACACAAAGGCAAGTCGTGGCATGCTGTAATTTAGACAAGCCAATAGTTCTCAGCAATGTCATAGTATAATTTAAGGCTGCAAGGAAAGTATTCCAACCAGGCCTGTTTGACGTATCAATGAAGACGTATGAATGAAGAGAGAGAGAGATCAAATTACATAGCCAGATTAGTAAGGACCGAAGAAGGATTTAATATAGGCCAGAGTAGTCAAATACGGCGATTGCTTGCCCCAAAGTGCAGAAGATGGGCATAGCTATAGTACTAGTGGCACTACTGCTGTAAAAGCTATAACTTAGGACGTCATATATACCGCGGCTACACTGCCACAATTAAGGTTATCACGACTTGTTAATATACCTCTGATTATAAGAGTTTCCAAAAAAAAGACACGTTGTCGTGCACGTTTTCGGCAACACATTCCCAGTGATCGTTGCTGCAAAGGTAGGAACTACATTCGGTTACAAAGGGGGCAAATGTATGAAAGCTGTTTTGTTCAATTACGGTATGTACACGACCACTCTGTCGCACTCGCACATGGGCACATCAGTCAGGAGGCGCGAAAAAATGACTTTACTAGGGTAAATATATACACCATTACATTCTTGCTTGAGTACAAAAACCAAAAGCGGATGACAAATGTCGCGTACAGAAATAAGCATGTATTACATCTCATACGCCATAACTAGATAATGGAAGGTTATACTTAATTATTACGCGCCTGAGAGTCACAAATGATGCAAAGAAGTGAGACGTATTAAATTTGCCCCTGTACTTGCGCCAGCGGTGCGGTGTTCAATGTAGGTACAGAAGAACACAATGTTGACCCGAGAAAAAATAATACAAGAAAAGTAATATTACCTGACTCTTGTACGTTCGTAAGGTTAGACACTCACTTCGTGTGATATGCGCAACACCCCATTTTCCACTCTGCTCCTTTTGCGCAGGGCACAAAGTGATGGAAGAGCGAGAGCCCTCCGGCAACGGAACGCTGATCTTGAGGTCAACCAACAAGAGCGACAGCGGCGAGTACAAGTGCGAAGCCAGTAACGGGATAGGGCAGCCCCTTCAGAAGACTGTTCTTGTGACTGTGAAGAGTAAGTTTCCTCTCAACGTACTAGCTGATGCGCGCAACAAACCTCACCAGCGTAGAAGCAAGAATAAGGCACCAAACATGTCAATATTTATCCATCCAGTCTCTATGTTGATAGCCACGTCACACCAAAACAGTTCAGACGAATACAACCTACACGAGCTCTGGGCTTTATTGCGAATTTAATATCCCTGATATGGCTTCGGGTTTTGAGACACACGGGGCCTAAAAAACGATTCCAAAGCGATAAGTACTGACATGACACGTATTTTCCGCTGCTTTTGCCCGTCCAATACTGTAATGTCGAAAACAGACGAAGTGTGGCGCTAGGTGTCTGTGGACTTGCGACAACGCAAGCGACGTACATGCTAGCCGGACGCATCAGTGCTTCACGGGACTTCCGTCGAAGCTATGTGCGTGTATCCAGCCGGCCGATATGCGATGCTGTGTGCGTCATGACTGGTCTCGTGGGCGCGTAGCAATTGTATGATGGCGTGTTCAAGCGGTATGAAGCTACCAAGTATGCTCCGAGGAAGCTTGTCAGCAGTTGTGGTCACCACGCTTCTCGGAATTACTTCGGCTAAGCCTACCGGTGAGTGTAAGCAAGAACTCATTTCGTATCTTGCTTCTTACTGTTCGGCATCGCTCCGTCCAACCAACCGAGTAAAATTTCTGTGTCTATTTTCAGTGCCACCTAGGATTACTCCTTTCACGTTTGCTGCCAAGCTAGTAGCTGGGCAAAGAGCAACCGTGACGTGTTCGACGTACGAAGGCACGCAACCTCTGACGTTTGTTTGGCTAAAAGATGGAGCCGTTATCACCAAAAGTGAAAACTTGGACACGAGCGAAGGGGAAGGTTTCTCTACGCTCAACATAAGCCCACTATCCCTGCAGCACACTGGCAACTACACGTGCGTGGTCAGCAATGGAGCCGGATCAGACTCAACGTCAAGTTCACTTGTAGTTCACGGTAAGTACAAGCGCAATGTTATTATTTAGTTATGTCCCGACACATTAAAGGTATCGTAACCTGATGCTTATTATGACGATTATTTTTAATTAGCTCCCCCAAAGTGGATACACACGCCAAAGGATCAAGCGGTCAGCGTGGGAGAAAGCATCGCTATGCACTGTGTGGCAGCGGGTCACCCGCCTCCAGCAATCACGTGGAGTAAAGACGGTAAGCTAGTTTGACCTGCGTCTAAAGGGTTTCACAGTTGCGCGATTTCCGAGAATAGAGCCTGGGACTTAAAGTAAATCAACGTACTTAGAGCACTGGGTCCAAAAAGACGGAGTCAGTTAAGTCAATACAACGGAGAAAAAAGACACCACATTCCACACGCGGCACCACCGATTCGGCGGTGCGCGTCAACTTTGAACTTCGTTGTACAGTAGGTCAAAAGAAAAAGACGATGTACAAATAAAATGACTTGAAAAATACCTCACAGTTAACGATGGATACGGCGAGAACTGCTTATCAACTGCGCAAATGATGTTAGTGCACATGGGAGATCGTGTAAAGTAATGCATTACAAATGCGTACAATTGATTGCGCGAGCGCTAATTGCAAAATCTGATATTGCAGGGCGCACAGTGAACGAAGATTCCACGTCCACAAACATAGCGAGGAATGGAACTCTACTAATAGCGAAAATAGAACGGGAAAATGCCGGAACATACCACTGCGAAGCAAGCAACGCTGTCGGCAACTCCTTAAAAGCCCAAGTGACTATCGTCGTAAAACGTACGCCACACATGGGTGACTTTCTATATTCACGACCACTTGATCTTATTATATTTGTCCTTCATTGGGCACGTTCACAACCCGCTGTGAGCATGCCCCATGTTTGCACTCATATTTACGGGCTGAGTGCTCAAGAACACGCAGTTCCTGCCGTGTTCTACGGGCACACCTCCAGGTCCTTTGGAGTTACGTTGCTCGGGCAATATAGGAGGTATATGTCCTGCCAAACCTCTTTCACCTGTCTTAGGTAGCTTTCATGCAATGTGCTCACATTTTAATATGTATTCACAACTTGAAAAACGAGGTTCCCAGAAAACACGATCGCCGCTTCGCGCTTGCTGTGACTCTGCGTAGTCCACGCAACTCACGATGTGCGGCGCTAGGAGTCCACTTCCGAGCGTATACGTGCGCTTACACCAGCGATGCGTCCACTGCCAGCCATTGCTGCGCGAATTCTCATCACTCCGGTTCGTCAACCACGGTAGGCCTCGACAGATGTGCACACAGAGGCACGCACACGTCTTTCAGCGAAATGCGTACATTTGTGCGCTCTTCGCGTGGTGGACGTTCCTCAGCAAAGTTCAGGGCAACCCAAGTAAGTTTTTATACAAGCCACTTTCGAGTCGGTTGACGCCTGTGTTAGCGGGTGGCGTGAAATACAGTGATACTTGTTTTTTTTTTACACTGCAGATCCACCTAAGGTATTACCGTTTGTTATACCAAAGAACTTGCTCGTCGGAGAAAGGATAACCATCGCCTGCTCCGCCACATCGGGAACCAAGCCACTGACGTTCGCGTGGATTAAGGACGACACTACACTGCACCGTGGAAGTTCGCTGCGGATTACCGACAGTTCCGACTATTCCACGCTGAGCATTGAAAATCTAAAGACTAGCGACGCCGGCAACTACACATGTGTTGTAAGCAACTCCGGAGGGGCAGCCTCGCACTCGGACGCCCTGCAAGTGAAAGGTAAGCTATCATTCCTATGCGCGAAATCATTGTTTTCCTCGCGAATGCATGGCAGTCACAAAATGTAACAGTTGCAAAGGTTATTCATGTGCTCTTGTAAACGGAAGACATTTATGCCAAGACGCGTCTTCAGACATTATTTCAGCGTCTGCACGTGGTAAAACGTGCATTACGGGGGAAAGTAAGATAGGTACACATAAAAACTCTGTTACGGAAGATAATCTTATCGACAATAATAACATCGTTGCTTTCCAAGTATCAGATTGGCTCAGGTCCTCCTCGAACGACAGACGTCACTTTTGTCCCGAGTTTACCTTCAACATTGAGATGAAATAAACTTTATATCATTTGAACGGAATAATTTCTAACCTCAATGAAGGGAACTTGTTGAAAGGCTGGCCGCAGCAATATGTTCTGTCCAACAATAACTCATAAAACGTGCATTGTATCTTCGTTTTGAATAGAAACGTTACGCAAGGAAATGCGACTGAATGGTGCTTTTTATCTTTTTGCATTGATTTCTAAAAGTTAAATAGGGATGACATTTACCAGGGTGCAGCAAGTTAAAGAAACATCAAATCAAACTAGAATTTCACGCAAATAGGTTGTGACTTATTCTGCAGTGGACGAGTCCGACTAAATGTCAAAAGCTAATTTTTCAGATATTTGGTGGTCTAGTGGCTAAGGTACTCGGCTGTTGACCCGCTGGTCACGGGTTCGAATCCCGGCTGCGGCGGCTGCATTTCCGATGGAGGCGAAAATGGTGCAAGCCCGTGTGCTCAGATTTGGGCACACGTTAAAGAACCCCAGGTGGTCAAAATTTCCGGAGCCCTCCACTACGGCGTCTCTTATAATCATATGGTGATTTTGGGACGTTAAACCACACATACCATCAGTTTTTCAGATGTTCATGTTCATGTAATTCTGAGAGCTTCAGCGTATTTAAACGTTACCCACATCGGATTGAGGCTGCTGCGGCTGGTAAATGAAGAAGTGTACTCGCCTCTCGCACAAGAGGGGGAAAAAACGTCATAGTCGCTGGAGCCAATGTCGATGCGTTTCAGCATCGCCTACTAACAGTACTAGTTCGAATTAGAGCTGCCCGGAAGTTACGATCGACCAAACCCGTTTCAGCTGCCCCTTCCTGGACAGTGGAACCCAGAGACGTCACCGTGACGGCTGGTGAGACCATCACACTGATTTGCAATGGAACAGGATTACCACCACCAAAAATTGGATGGATTAGAGAAGGTAATTACCTAAAGATAACTGGAAAAGTGGTGTAATTTGATCTGAAATCGGATGCTAAACACAAATCCGGGTCGTACGCAGGTGGTGCAGCCGCCGATGTTTACGGAGGCAGCATCATCCGGATAGCGTCGGCCTCCAAGAAAGACGAAGCCGACTACAAGTGCCACATCTCTAACGGCGTTGGGGAAGACCTCTACAAATCAGTCAGGGTGACTGTCAAACGTACGCGCAGCACACTTCTCACGATCGCCTTCACATACCGTCAGGAATCGCCCGTGCACACAAATTCTAGCATTCGTGTGGTCGTTGCATTCGCGGTCTAGAGCGTCAATCGCGAGCGTAGTGACGGCGATTGTCGATGTGTGGCGCTAGGAGTCCGCTTACTTACAGCATTCATTTTCACGAAGCCTACACGGGCAGGGCGCTTCACACTGTCACTTCACTTCACCAGTGCGCGAGAGCTCGCCGACCGCTTACACGCCACAGCAGACGCTCATCGAGACTACGGCTAATATACCGCAATTGGAGACGCAA